>NC_141621.1:45428034-45668034 GCF_047967505.1 Dipteris shenzhenensis | reverse complement strand
CACAAAAACACAAAAGCACACACACACACACACACACACACACACAAACACACACTCTCTCTCTCACACACACATATAATCTCTCTCTCTCTCTCTCTCTCTCTCTCTCTCTCTCCCCCCTCTTCCACTTATCTTTCTCTTGCATTGGATCATCCCTCAAGATGGTTTTTAAGCATGTGCAATTCTCCCCCCTCATTGGATCATCCCTCAAGATGGTTTTTAATCAATAAATTCGCCGGTATTGGCAGCAAGGAAATACGGGAAATAATTTAATGTACTTAATGTGTCTAGTTAGAATAAATGGACTATTGTTGGGTGCTCCAATAACATACAGCAATGGCTAGAGGAAGTGAATCGTATGACTATATGTGATATAAGATAGACTGATCGCCGCTTGTTGTATAATCACGTAACCTGTGGCCCCTCTGAAGCTTCCAGTGCCTCGATCAACCTTCCCCTAGCATCGATCAACCCCTACACCTCTCTTTCTCTCTCTCTCTCTCAAAACCACATATAAAAATTCTATAAACCTCCCCCCCCCCCTCTCTCTCTCTCTCCCTCTCTCACAAAAACACAAAAGCACACACACACACATACACAAACACACACTCTCTCTCTCACACACACATATAATCTCTCTCTCTCTCTCTCTCTCTCTCTCTCTCTCTCTCTCTCTCTCTCTCTCTCTCTCCCCCTCTTCCACTTATCTTTCTCTTGCATTGGATCATCCCTCAAGAAGGTTTTTAAGCATGTGCAATTCTCCCCCCTCTTCGACTTATCTTTCTCTTGCATTGGATCATCCCTCAAGATGGTTTTTAATCAAGAAATTCGCCGGTATTGGCACCAAGGAAATACGGGAAATAATTTAATGTACTTAATGTGTCTAGTTAGAATGAATGGACTATTGTTGGGTGCTCCAATAACATACAGCAATGGCTAGAGGAAGTGAATCGTATGACTATATGTGATATAAGGTAGACTGATCGCCGCTTGTTGTATAATCACGTAACCTCTGGCCCCTCTGAAGCTTCCAGTGCCTCCAATCAAAGCCATCTCAACACACACACACACAAAAAAAAAAAACCCGTAGCTAGAGGTGTTAACACATACACACATAATCTCTATCTATCTCCACAGTACCGATGCCTTGAAAGTGAATGGTTCCGTTGTAGTGTCCATCATCTATCTATTCTATTAAGGAGGGAAGAGAGAGAGAGAGAGAGAGAGAGAGAGAGAGAGAGAGAGAGAGAGAGAGAGAGAGAGAGAGAGAGAAGAGATGCAAATCCACCTGGCAATACAAATGCTTGTTGAAGTGAATCGTATGACTATATGTGATATAAGGTAGACTGATACAGTTTTAAATTACTTGAAGGGAAAGGAGGGTGTAGCATATGTGTCTACATGCAAGGTTGCATGATGGCGATTGATTGACCTATAGTAGGGTGCACACTACCTCTTTTCCTTCAGGAAAATCTCTCCTTGCTTACTCAAATCTACCTTCTTTCGTTCCTCCATTATCTTTATTTTCTTTCATCTCCTTTCCTTAGATATTCATGCCCTTTCACCTTGCCCCTAGCATCGATCAACCCCTACACCTCTCTTTCTCTCTCTCTCTCTCAAAACCACATACAAAAATTCTATAAACCTCCCCCCCCCCTCTCTCTCTCTCTCCCTCTCTCACAAAAACACAAAAGCACACACACACACACACACACACTCACACACACACACAAACACACACTCTCTCTCTCTCACACACACATATAATCTCTCTCTCTCTCTCTCTCTCTCTCTCTCTCCCCCCCCCCCTCTTCCACTTATCTTTCTCTTGCATTGGATCATCCCTCAAGATGGTTTTTAAGCATGTGCAATTCTCCCCCCTCTTCCACTTATCTTTCTCTTGCATTGGATCATCCCTCAAGATGGTTTTTAATCAAGAAATTCGCCAGTATTGGCAGCAAGGAAATATGGGAAATAATTTAATGTACTTAATGTGTCTAGTTAGAACGAATGGACTAATGTTGGGTGCTCCAAGAAATACCTCTCTAGTGCTAGAGTGGTTGCTGTAATAGCCAAGAGTGGAAAGCATTGAATAGCTCTTCCATCCACTTTAGGGCTCTAAGAGGCTGTCAGTACTAAAGTTTTCGAGTAATAGTTGTGCCGAAATATAGTCTGGATTAATTACGGCTTTAATGATTCATGAAGGAAATAGTGTAAGTGAATGTCAAGCACCTGTGGCTCTTGTTCAATGTTAGGTTTTGTACAGGAGGATCTCTTAACTTGATAAATCTTCCTCCTATGGGCGTGGCCCCAAAGGAAAGATCTACAAAGCATAGTGAACTTGGTCAATCTAGTGGGGGAGGGGATCGATACTATGATTTAACACGAAGTTCCTCCCTGCAAGGTTGGCATGGAAACATCTCCATTTGCTTAGGTTATCCTTGAATTTATCAAGGAAACAATTTCATCTATCCTTCATGGAACTTCAAAGCCCATGTGAATGTCTAGCAAAGTGAAAACTTACCCTTAAGAAGTATGGTGCATCCTTTTTGAGCTAGGATGGGTTGATCTTCAGGGAGAAATGGGTAGTGGCCTATCTTGGAATGATTGACTACTGATCTAGAGGCTAAACACAAATTGTCCATTCACTCTAAAGTGACCACTATATCTTAAGGGGAGTTCATGGGAGTTAGATATTTATCATTAGAAAAATGCCGGCTTACCAAAAACTTCCATGAGGGCAATTGTATTTAACTTTTGTAAACCGTCCGATTCTAATTCAATGAGCACTGGACCTGCTTCCATGGCAAGCCTCACAATATTTTCTAATGAGCTGTGCTCTCTTTGAAGACCCTGGAAGCAATAATCAGTAGGAACCCGTTTTAGCAATGGGACAATTGCCTTCGCCTTCGAGACCATTTTTTCCATATATTATGTTCTCCCTGAGATGCATGGCATTAAATGCGCAAGCTCAAAACAAGTGCTTACTTTGAAGGTCACAATAAGGTGGGCGGTCACGCACCCACCGCTCCTAACAGCTCTCTCAGTGCTTTGTTTGAGCAAACTCACTCGATCATACAATCTGTCCACTCAATCCCTTATGTCGGGACCAATGCCCCGGTTAGAGAAATTGACTGAATCTTTGAGCTGTAGAGAATTGCTCACAAGCACTAAAATGTCCTTCATGATCATGATGAGGAAAAGAAGGAACGAACACACTCTTCTTGAACGATGATCACGATGAGGAAAAGAAGGAACGAACAGTTACATTGAAGGTGAGAGATTTTCTTGTTCTTTAGAAAACAAAGAGAAAATTTCAAAAATAAATGTAAAATAATAACACGTGGCTTCATGAGAGGCCAGATTTCTCTTTGATGTCACAATGCTACCTGCCGAAATAGGTGAGTTTAAGACCCAAACAAAGCATCATGCCCATCAGGTATCATCTAGATGGGTACATTACTATATTCTTTGTATTTTACCATGCATCATTGCATGGGCATATTAAAACATGTATCAAGTGCTTCTACCCATCCAAATGATACCTGATGGGCATGATACTTTTCACGGTCCTTAAAATAGCCTATTTTATGGATCGTGCAAATCATCATTTGCATCGAGTGGCATTTTTATGGGTACGATACCATATTGCCTTGTTTATAACCATGCATCATGCATGGGTGTATTAAAACATGCCAAATGATATTTGATGGGCATGATACTTTGTGTGATTATGAAAATAGGTGAGTTTAAGGCTGGTGCATCTGCATATCCACAACGGAATGGAGGGAATAGTAAGATTGTGAAACGGCTGGATCAGGCATAACTTGGGTTCCGTTGACGACGGTAAGCAGGTCCATTTTCTGTAGAAGAAGCTCCATGGTCATTTTCCATGGCTGATAATTGGTGTCGGTCAATTTATCGACTTTATAAGTGCGGGAGGCTGCTGCGGCTTGGGCCATGGGTGACTACTGTCCGGATCAGTGTCAACTTGCAGCGCTCCGTGTATGTTCTTGGCGTTGATTGGCTTCCTAGCCTGTGCGAGATACCATGTAGAAAAATAGAAACTGTGTGTGCTCACAAGATGTTGTCAGAGACACTTGAGATACAAAACAAATGCGTGCTTCCTTTTCTCAATCTGTAGGATACATAGCGACAGTTCGTCGCTTCAGTCGTTTCAAATCACGACGTTTGAATGTTTTAATTTATTAATAACTAAAATGACCAGGTGTTATATTTCTTTATGGAGGTCACATAGTTTTTCCGACAGGATGATTTTGGACAAGGAGAAGCATCAACTAGCATGTTCCTTCTAATTTGCGTCCTTTTCAAACTTATGTGCTCTCTTCAAATCCTCCGGCTTCAAGGTTACTACAAGCTTTTGGAAGAAACATCGGCAGTCCTTGTCATGCTCCAACAGCACATGCGCCTTCAGGATGAGCTTAGATATCAATGTCGCGGAGGTTATTTTCCATGCAGTAGCAATTGCGGAGAACAGCGCTACATGTTCTTTCTGAGGAGCAAGACTGTTTGGATTGAAGGTAACAAACACGGTGCGAATGGAGAACACTAGATTGCCCATTTGAGTTCATACACAAAATTAATCGTATTACTAACGAGTATGTGATCTGTTAATTGAAGAATCATCGCTCGTATTGACTTAAGAGTGTGCAATTTGTTTTTGCATGTGTGTTTATAGCAGACCTTGGTTGTTTATCATACGTTGTCAGTGATGTTGGCTAGGATGATGATTAGATACTACACCAGATCGAGGACAGGGATGGAGGAGCTCAACCGATTAGAGAGAAGTGAAGGAGGGTGAGACAGACGTGCAAATGGCAAGGCTAGGAGGGATCGATGCTGCCGGCGGTGAGGTTATTTAGAGACATATCAAAGAGATGGAGACCAGAGAGGAGCCCAAGTTGTGCAGGGATAGTGGCTGA
Organism: Dipteris shenzhenensis; assembly: GCF_047967505.1. Classification (NCBI taxonomy): domain Eukaryota; kingdom Viridiplantae; phylum Streptophyta; class Polypodiopsida; order Gleicheniales; family Dipteridaceae; genus Dipteris; species Dipteris shenzhenensis. The sequence goes on along the minus strand of NC_141621.1, from coordinate 45,663,091 downwards.
GAGGTGACCGTGGGAGAGGTTGATCTGTGCGAGGGAGGAGCAATTAGCAAGCTGGGAAGGGATGGTCTCTCAGGCTCAAAGCAATCGCGTATATAGCTACAGCCACTACTAGCTCTACTGCTATTGTCCTTATTGCTCCTCATGTTGCTGTATATTGCTACTACTTCTACCGTTGTTGTTATTGCACTGTTGTTATTAATACTCCTTCCCATTCGCACAACCTCGACTTGTTGGGCGCATCCCGACTCCCCAGTGCAGCCTCCGAATCACACCCTTAAATTTCAGTAGCACATCAGATAATTCCTCATTAGTGGCCACGGTGTCCATAGCATTGCAGCCACAACAATAACATCAGACTGCACCATAGCCTACTGCAATTATAACTTCACCGCAGCACAATACATACTAGCGGCAACTGACTTGGCCAGTGTATATACTATCATTAGACATAACCACATCTTCGAATCTTACCCACCCCAAATTTCGACAAAGTCTCATGGAAACCATGGGATGGTCGTGCTCGATCTGGACTACTGGATATTGAGCACTGCGGTTCTGCTCTAGAGTCATCAGCTTGAGAACTTAGTCGTGATCGAAAGTCCATGATTTGGCCTATATTTCTTTTGTGGGCGATGACAATTCGAACAAGGGAAGGCCAAAGTCTCTAATATCGTTTGACTCAGACGGGATGATGGTGATGGACGTTTTTGCATCTTAGCGTTGGCACAAGGATCTTTCAGACAAGCTTTATCAACTGCATGCAACATTCGTTCGATCATCAATTGTAGATAGTCGTAGTCTTCCGTCGTAGATGCCAGCATTGCATTTCTAGCCGCCGCAGTCCTCGTGGATTTCTTCAAGTATGCAAGATCCGCAGTAAAGTAAGGAACGCTTCACAGATGGTTCTAGAAGAAAGAGAAGAATTGCTTGTCTATGCAGACTAAGTCTTTGCTTTGCGTTCGATGCTTTTGGTAATATTTATTACCTGTATCCACGCACGAGCTCGATCGCATCGCTAGAAGGATCAAGAGAGGCATGAGCACACCTACGATCCAGAGAGGCATGGACACAGCTATTTCTTTCCGAAAACAAAGATCCTCAGGCTAGCTTATAAAAGCCGCTTTCCAATGCCCATTTTCACTTGCTACGTCGATCTCTGTGCCTTTGTCCATTCGTGCTTGCTCTCTTGCTCTCTGTGCTTGATATTTTATCTCCAACTAGTACCTTATCTTGATCATGTCAGGCGCTCAGAAGTCCTCTTCCCAAAGTGAATCGCAAGGATCAAGAGAATCCATGGATACGAGCAACGGAGAGTTTGAAAGAGGTTTTGATTGCTGGTCTTTTTTGTGATTCCTTTCAAAGTCTATATCCAATTTTGGTTTTCATTTTAATGTAATCATCATGTTACCAGAGTTGATGAACATTGCAGAATCCAAAAAGCCAGCAAAGGACGATTTAGCTTTGCTCCCTGATGGTAATGATCGAAACAAACTGCTCGCGTCTGTCTAATCGGTTCCAGCTAATAAGTCGAAGTTGATTGCGTAGCCTTTTCTCCCTCTCACGAATCACCAAATATTTCGTTCATATTAAAGCTAATTTCCCTCTGTCAGAATGATTGCGCTAAGCACTTTTTATTGTTATTTTGCTGCAGAAGAGGTCCATGAATCAAAGGGCAAAAATGACCAACGGTTATGTACACCACAGGAGGCGCAGCCTCCTGATATACGTCCCCAACACAAAAAGGCGCTTCTTGCAGCAGAGCAATATCCAAAAGAGACAAATTCATCTGAAGGTGTTGGTTTCCTGCATGTTCCAATCGATTCTCGGTTAATTTTTTTCCCAGATTCGCTACATAATTTCTCTTTGATCATCACATAATCAAGCGATTTTTTTCTAGATCAATTGATACTTGACAAAGTATAGAAAAACTCCATTGGAACCCCGGCTTGTGTTAATGAGTCTTTCAATCCGATGGGAGGTACCCAGACTTTTACCCCGCCATTTGTTGCTTTCTTGCATCAAACAATGGATTCCGCTCTCTTTTCATTCTGATTTTGTATCCAGGACTACATACTCCAATGAGAGACGCCGTCCGTGCTCTAGCGCAGCAAGGTATGGTATCCGATTTAATTAGGCACCTTCTTGATAAAAATGTCGCTTCCCAAGCCATCATCGATTGCAAACATGCCGCTGAATCTCGCCCCAAGGAAGGAGGGTGGTACACGAAAGAATCCAAAGCCGACACTGAAGACCGCCTTCCATGCTGCCCATTTTACTTTACAACACGTTCGGGAATTTTCATTTTTCTAAGTAAGCAAACAGCTAGACATCATAATTTTTTTTGTTTCCTCCCCAAACACTCTTTGTTAAAGCAACATTCATTGATCTAAGGCAGTGGGTTATAAGCATAGCTTGTTGCACTCTAATTATAAGTCAATGACATATTTAAGTCTAATATGATGTATAAACAAACTTCAAAATTATTCCCTCTTCTCATGACTTAATGAGACCAATTATTTCATATACATTTCTAATGTGCACTTCACTTATTCCATATACAATTCTTGTGTGCATTTTACTTATTTTTAAAATTTTCACAAGGTATAGACCAGAATTGGGAGCTTGAATCGTTCCAAGTGCCTGTGTTTTTTTTCTGTTTTGAGTCTTTTCGATGCATCATTCCAAGTGAGTGTGTTTCTGCTTAGTAAGCTTTGGGAATCATTGCGGGCTACTGGAAGCAATGAGGTCTGAAGCATTGGAAGTTTTAAGATCTGAGTTTGAGAAAACTTCTGGCTTGGCGGTGTTACAACAAAGCTTCCAGTAGTGTGAGTATATGAAGAGCGGTCGTGGTGGTACACCCGTCATCGAGAGGGTTTATAAACAACACTGTCGTCTCTGTTTTTCATAGCAGGGCGTTGCCTGTATTACTTTCTTGCAGGATAACGGTCTGCATTGATTATTAAATGGCGAAATCGTGTATGGTTGGGAAATTACGTGAGCAAGTCGATTCTGTCCTGTTTTTTGGAATTACTGTGTGTGTGATGTCGCATTGAAGGCCTGTTTACGTGGTGGAGTACGCTTGATAGGCCCCCGAGGTGAGAAGTGGTCCTTGGTAGAAAAGGGATTGAATGAGGGCCGCTTCTCACCTCAGGGGTTGAATGAGAGCCTAGAGGGCCACTTCTCACCTTGAGAGAAAGACATCTGTAGCTCTCAACCCATCAGCCCCGAGAGAAAGGAGGCGATGGGGAGAGAGAGAGAGAGAGACTCTGTGTGGCTTTAAAAGCCATTCTAAAATTGGTCTAGAAAGGGGAAGTTAGGGTTTTATTCGTTCCGTTGCAATTTCTTTCAATAGCATTATAGTCTTAAAAAATGGACACCACGGAACCATTTATTCCCTAGAAGATGGATTGTTTCTGCTATGGAAGTTCTTTATGGCTTTGGCGATCTATGGTAATCTTTTAAATGCTTTTTTTTAATAAATGCGGCATATGTGCTTTGGAAGATATTGTTCCGTTTGGCTTCAATTAGTTAGGGGCCATTCTTCCTAAAAATGACCTTTTTTTTGTTCTTAAATTGCATGTACAGTAGCTCGTATGGTAATATGGTTTGTTAAATGACACGGCTTTTTCATTTTTTCTTGCACGTGAAGAAGCGCCTTTACATGAAGAAGCTTAAGTTTCTACCTTTGGTATTTGTTTTTTGGATTTATGTTGGATATTTAAACTCCTCTTAATTTTGAAAGCTTTCACTTGTTTCATCATTAATGATGTTAACATTGATATTATTGATATTAAACTCGTTTATTTTCTTTAATTAATGGTGAACTTATATATTGCTTGTTAAAAGAATCAACATACAGAGATGGAAAGCCAGGGGAGTAACGATGTTTCTTAATCTCATTGTCTTGAAGAAGACAAAGTCATTTCGCAAAGCGTTCCTCGGCAACCCAAGATTATTGTACTCGACATTGATCGGTTGGAGAAAGAGCTTAGTGTTCCACTACATCGGCCTCAAGTTATTATTCAAAAGAGGGATCAATTGCTGGAAGAATTGTGGGAGGGCCTGCACTATTACAAGGACCCACAGTTCGCAACGTATGTGGCTCTCATTGCTGTCTATGTCGTGCCACCGTACTGAAAGCTTTGGTTGAACATAAAGTTATTCAAAGATGGCATAGTCGATGTCTTGATAATTCAGCTGCATTGTGTTTCTTTTTCAATAATTCCTTTTCATGTTATCACTTCAAGCTTGTACTAGCTGAAAATGTATAAAAGTAAATCTTGAATATACATAGCTAGGATCTTTTGTTAAAGTTTAATACTCCTTTGGTAAAAGATAATTGGGCACCAATATAGTGATTGGTTACACCCTAGGATGTTAATTCTAATTAGCATTGATAAAAGATAATTGTGTACTAATATAGTTGCCTACACAATTAACATACAACATGTCCTGTGGAATGAAGGGTTAATCTGTCCTTGCTATCATAAAGAAACCGAACGTAATCCCTTATCTTACCTATAAATGCAACATCTAAGAATCCATCATGATGCCAACTACTAGTGCAAACGTTGTCATCTATAGAGATGGCAGTTACTTCGGAGTACGTAACAGCATAATGCAAGTAGGTCCTCAACATTACGACAATAGGTGGGGTAGGGCATTGAGGCAATTGAGATGTTTCTTGGGTACCTTGGTCATTATTCTATCAATACTGATTTAAATGTAATTTCATGTTTAAACTTTAATGAAACTTGCAGTGCGTCTACGTTTTACTAAGTCCCCTCCCAATTCGCTGTTCACTTGCTAGGATCCACAATTTTCATAACTACTGCTAGAATTAGGACGTGTCTTATACCTATCTGAACGGATACCCATCGTGGAGTCCTGTGAATGGCTTAACACTCCATCGGCAATTTCTATTCCATGAAAGGACATCCAATGCCACAACTGAATGGTGGAAAGCTAAAGCTCGTTTGTAGTCTTTAGAAGATGGGCAATGTATATCATGAGTCCCTTGTTGAGAGTTGTGGTGGCATGAGCACATGTAGAGCAAAGGTATGAGTAATGGGCAAGCTACCATATGGCATGGAGGAGATATGTGAGCAAGCATATGGATGTAAGTACCCTCACCTATAAAAGGGAGGTTCATTTGAAGTAATATCAATCAAGCACTTTGCACTATCTCAAGATTCTCTTTATGAGTCGCTTTTCTATCTTGGAACCTAATTGACTTGAGGTACATGTCATGAGCACTCTCTTCATCATGTTTGCACTTAGGTTGCATCCTTCTTAGATTAGTGTTGTATTAGGATGTTGTCTCATAACTAGGAGAGCTCGATCCCCCGATTTGTCATGGTATCAGAGCTTAGGTCAACTCTCCTAGATTAGTTGTGGGCTCGCCTTAGGAGCACATGTTTTTTTCTCCTAGATTAGTTTTAGTTTGGATTGAGAGTTCTTTGAAAGAAACTTCCGTCATGCATTTCCATTCATTGAGGGACTCTTCTTGAGTGTTTGTGAGAGATAACCTTCTTCTCTTGAAAGATTTATGAGAGAGAGAAAAGGACGTCTTGTAATTTTTTGGGGCTGGTTCATTATCAAAATCCAATCCTATTGTGGCCAATTTGCTAGGCTTCCATGAGGAAAGAAAATCCTCACCAAGCTCCTCGCCAAGCTTTGTGTAGCGACGGAGTCATTCCTCAAAGTTCCATGCTCACAGCAAGCAGCCATACAGCCAGTAGCTACACAATGCGCCTTCCATCTGCGAATCAATCTCCTATGTTGGCACCCGCAGCTTTTGCAACCTGATCGAGCACCGCCAACTACAACTATGAAGCAGCAAGAGCGACTCTTGACAGCCAGCAACCTCCAGTGAGCCCGAGTCTCCTCAGCAGTCCTCAAAAGCTGTGAGGACTTAGCACAGGCCCATCGAAGGAGCACATGGAGCCCCGGGCTCGACATCCACACAGCAGGCAACTCCTCCATTCCAACAAACTCAGAGATGGCCGACTCCTATCCTGTTGCATCTCTCTAGCAGCCGAAGCTCCTCACGGCTGATTCTACAGACCAATGCCTTGCCTCTCCAAACTAGAGTAGCTCCCTCCATTGACTACTGTAGGCAAGCATCCAATGCCAACAAAGGACCGATAGCCTCCACTAAAGTAACCCAGCGAACCTTCTAGCAGCCCTTTGTGGCCTACAAGCCTCAACCATCCAGCATAGGACGCAGATAATCCAGTGCCTCAGCAATCGATTAAAGGATGTGATCTCTCATAAATTCAAGCCTCCATTCTCGATTCGAAAGGCACTAGATGAGACAGCGCTGAATCAAAATCACCAGGAAAATTCAAAGTTTCGTCGATGATCAATTCGATCGCTGTGAAATCTCTCCATCGAATACAAGCTTCACCTCCAAAGCAAAAGGTGCAACAGCACCAGCAGACGAATCCACCAACCACAGATCGCGTTGCCGTTGTCACCATGTTGCAGAGCTTCAAAGCTTTCTTCTTTTCCTTCTCTAAAGTTGAACATTAGGCCATGTGGCAGTCCCTTGATAGGACACGTGGCAGATAAGACTTAATCATGGTCTAGTTAACTTAACCCACCATGGTTAGAGTTAGGGTTGGTTAACTGCCACATAAGCATGCACAATCACCACAGTGCCACCTAAGCATAGAGTCCCTTGCTAAGCGCAGTATGGGAATTCAGCATGTGAATCCCTGTGCCACATGATCAAAGGCCCTCTTGTTCACAGAAACTTTGACAAGCCATAACTTGCAATCCAATAAGAATTTGGCCACGCTCCAAAAAGGGAAAGTGATCGTCTTTTTGAGCTCTACGTGCCTGTCAAGTCAGAATCATTGTATGCAATTAGACACTGCCAATATTAAAAGAAATCAATTGGTAAGACCTTTGTAACAAATGACAAATCAAAGCATGAATGCACACACCATTGTCATAAGCATGCCAAAAGCACAAGTGCATGAGATGACCATAGCACAAAGCATGGCATCCACACAGAAAGCATCAAGGCACATGGAAGAACAAAGCATCATGCATAAAGCTACACCAAGCAAAGAAGTGAACGCCATCGTCATCAAGCCATGAGCCAAAAGGTGACATCAATGGAATGTATTGAGAAAAAAAAACCTTGCCAACCTTGCCTATATTTTGTAAATCAAACCTGACCATTTGAGAGTGGCCATGTAAGCACCTAGGGGAGGATTTAATCTTGTAACTCACATCTGACCACCTTGCAGTAGCCAAAGGATCATGGTACCAAGGGGAGGTGTTGAGAGTTGTGGCGCCATGAGCACATGTAGAGCAAAGGTATGAGTAAAGGACAAGGTGCCACATGGCATGGAGGAGATATCCCACATGTGAGCAAGCATATGGATGTAAGTACCCTCACCTATAAAAGGGATATTCATTTGAAGTAATATCAATCAAGCACTTTGCACTATCTCAAGATTCTCTTTATGAGTCCAAGCTAATCTATCTTGGAACCTAATTGACTTGAGGTACATGTCATGAGCACTCTCTTCATCATGTTTGCACTTAGGTTGCATCCTCCTTAGATTAGTGTTGTATTAGGATGTTGTCTCATAACTAGGAAAGCTCGATCCCCCGATTTATCATCCCTTGTTCGAACCATCACTACAAGGCATAGGCCCTTTTTCGATGAAAATATCAGCGTTTTTTATACTATTTTTTTTTTTAAAAACGGGCGCAAACGTCGTTATAAGTGTCGAAAAAGAATGGTTGCTATATAAGCATCGCTAGATAGTGATGCTAATAAACGTTGCTATATAGTGACACTGGTAAACGTCCCTACATTGCTATATAGCGACGATTAACAGAACTTAAAAAAAAGCATTAGTGGGGCTAAACAGGGCCATAGCAAGTGCTGTTTTGCCCCACTTTTTTTTTTTTTTGTAATTACAAAAAAAAGTTTTTTATTACAAAATTTCCCTTGCGAAAAGGGTGATACGAAATCGCTCAAATGAAATGATCGAGCAACAAAAGCATATACATGTCGAAGATATATAACATTGTTTGTTACAAAATTACCCTTTTGAAAAGGGTGATACAAAATCGCTCAAACGAGCCGATATACAAAATGATATACATGGCAAAGTATATGCAAACTACTACTACTCGTTCGAATCGTCATCGCCGCCCTCCTCGTCCTCGTCTTGCTGGCCTGATCCTTGGTCCTCGTGAGCTGCGCCTGCTCCCTGACCCTCATCAGGTGCGCCTGATCCCTGGCCCTCATGATCGCTTGCCTCCGGTGATGGGATGCTCGAGCTTTGACCCTAAGAGTGAAACCATATTAATTGAAAATTAGATTGGAACTTAAAGAATAAAACAATTTAAAAAGTGAGATTACAAGTTGGAGTAGACTTATACCGTGCGAGCAGCACCTCAGCCCAATCGATCGTCGCTCTCATTGCCTCCTGCTCAATAAGCCACGGCTTTGTTCCTATGCAAAACGCACGTTACGTCTCTACATCTGTAGGAAGATGACCCATCGCAGCTTGTTGTGGATCCAATTTATGAGAGTTAGATAAAGTGCATGTAATATGTAGTAAAACAAATAGAACAATATATTAAATGAGAAGAAGTAGACTTACCACGGTTGCCTCGAACACCAACCATCCACCTGCACCAAAGTGCAAAGTACCTACGGTGTCCAGCCATCTCCTCGCAACCCTCCTCTGACCTCAAATATTTCGGGATGGTCCCTATTCTGCTTCTTGAATAACTTCCAATCAGCTTTGTCTGCCCAGCTGGGTTTAGCCATCCCCTTTGCGATGGAAGTATGCAAGGTTGATCTATGATGCTTCAAGACCAAACCCATGCGCTCTCGCATGTAATTCTCATTGAACTCCCAATGTGGCAGGTTAGGGTATTTTTATTTTAATTCATCGATGACCACCTGCTTCTTTTGGTAATCTTGATACCGCCAATCAGTAGCAATTCCGCTCTTCAAGTGGTGGCTCATCAACCGCCTCATGGTGGCCATCACTGCTTTGCCCTTTCTATCTTCTATTATCTCTCTGACAACCATGATTTGCTAGGAGAGGTCCTCGACTGGGTACGGATGACTCATGGTAGTGGCAAAGTCAGAGCAAGTGGAAGCTATGCGAGCGCTTCCGGAGCGAGGAGTAGAAGTGGGAGTAGGAGAGGGCAAGGGACCTGACTGATATTGTGTCTCAGAACCAAGTGGAGACCTGTAGGGATGTGAGTGTGTTGACTCATCTATATCTCCCGAGTTAGCACAACATAAGTGGCCCCTCCTACTCTTCCTTCCCTTACGATAGGCACGCGCAGGTGATGACCCCTTAGTCAAAGGGATAGGAGGGGATGGCTGGCCAGTAGGTCTAGCCGTTGGTGTAGGAGAGGGAATTGCTGAGGTCCTCTAAGATAGCAGAGAGAAGAATCTCGCTGCCTCCTCATTGGTCATCTATGCTACAAACTCGTCAGGACACCCGATAAAGCCATGGGCTGCTAGCAAAGGAGTTCCCCGAGGGGTAGTTGCAGTGCTACGTCCGAGAGGAGTCAGGCCAGGGGTAGCACACGGGTAGGCCCCTGAGGTGTCGCCTAAGAGGAATCAAAGTCCTCTGGAGCATAAAGATCGTGATGTCTCCTCCTACGAGGCTGTCTGTACTCGTCGGACGTGCGACGTGATCCCATGTCTAACGTAGACACAAACACAAAAACAAAAAACAAAAAACATAGGCATAGGCATAGGCATAGACATAGACATATGCTTATGAAAAGAAGACAAAAAGAGAGGAAGAGAGAAGAGAAAGAAGAGAGGAGGAGGAAAAAAGAAGAGAAAGCAGAGAGAAGGAGAAGGAGAAGGAGAAGAGAAAGAAGAGAGAAGGAGAAGAGAAAGAAGAGGAAAAAAGGAGAAGGGTAGCCATAGGCATAGGCATATGCTTATGAAAAGAGATCGAAAGAGGGGGAAGAGGGGGAGAAAGCTTATGCTCATGCTCATGCTCATGGTTATGATAATCCTCATGCTGATGCATGAGCATATGAGCATAAAAGAAAAAGAGAGAAAGCTTAAGCATAGGCAAATACATATGCTTATGAAAAGAGATCGAAAGAGGGGGAAGAGGGGGAGAAAGAGAGAGGAAAAGAGGAAAATGAGACATGCTCATGAGAGAAGGAAAGGAGGAAGAGGGGAAAAAGAGATTGAAAGAAGGAAAGGTGAAGGAGAAGGAGACATATGCTCATGCTTATGCTTATGCTTATGCATGAGCATAAGAGAAGGAGACATATGCTTATGCTTATGCATAGGCAAATACATATGCTTATGAAAAGAGATTGAAAGAGAGGAAAGAGGGGGGGGAAAGAGAGAGGAAAGGAGGAAAAGAGGGGAAAAAGAAGGAGACATATGCTCATGCATAAGCATAAGCTTGCATAAGAGAAGGAGACATATGCTCATGCTTATGCTTATGCTTATGCTTATGCATGAGCATAAGAGAAGGAGACATAAGCATAAGCATAAGAGAAGGAGACATATGCTCATGCTCATGCTTATGCTTATGCTTATGCTTATGGGGAAAGAGAGAGGAAAGGAAGAAAAGAGGAGAAGGAGAAGGAGAAGGAGACATATGCTCATGCATAAGCATAAGCATAAGAGGAAGAAGAGGGAAAGGAAACAAAGCATATGCTTATACTTATGCATGAGCATATAGCATAAAAGAAAAAGAGAGAAAGCTTAAGCATAAAAGAAAAAGAGAGACAAAGAGATTGAAAGAGGGAAAAGATGGGGGGAAAGAGAGAGGAAAAGAGGAAAAGAGATTGAAAGAGGGGAAAAAGAAGAGGGGAAAAGAGCATAAACATAAGAGAAGGAAGAGGGAAAAAGAGATTGAAAGAGGGAAAAAAGAAGAGAAGGACAGGAGGGAAAAAGAGATTGAAAGAGGGGAAAAGAGATTGAAAGAGGGAAAAAAGAAGAGAAGGAAAGGAGGGAAAAAGAGATTGAAAGAGGGGGGGAAAATAAGAGGGGGAAAGAGATTGAAAGAGGGAAAAAAGAAGAGGGAAAAAGAAGAGAAGGAAGAGGAGAAAAGAGGGAAAGAAGAGGGAATAGGGGAAGAGAGAGGAAGAGAGGGTTCCTATGCCCATCACTGCAGCTAGCGCTTAAGGCACTAATTGCACGCCAATGCAAATAACAAAAATAACAAAAGGAAAAAAGAGGAAACACTTTCTTACCTAGAATAGTCCCACTCGGTGTTTTGTGGACTGGCCCTACAAAAGAGAGGAAACATACCATTTTTCAAATAACTAGTTAGAGGAAGGAGTAGTTTAAAGAAGCAACTTCTCAAAGGGATTGGATTGAGGAGACAAGGAGAAAGAGGAGGAAGAGAAATACAAAAAAGACTAGAAGAGGTGAGTCTTCTTTCTTTCACAAAATCTTGTTTTTTGTCTTTAACCCTTGAAAATCAAGCATGAAAACTAGTACATAGCCTTAGCAATACAAGCAGAAACATGGTTCAACAAAATCTCGTTTTTTGTCTTTAACCCTTGGAAATCAAGCATGAAAACTAGTACATAGCCTTAGCAATACAAGCAGAAACATGGTTCAACACTCACAAAACAAAATCTCACAAAAAAAGAACCTACATTGCTCAAAGAGACTCACCTTCTTGAAAAACTTCTTTTCACACAAGCAAAGAGGGAGAAGGGTGGAAAGGGAGCACACGTGTCAGGAGAGGGGTTGAGTAGTGGTGAGGAGTGGAGAATAGAGAGGAGGAAAGCGAGGTCGTCGGGTATGAGGTGGGAGGAGAGATTTTTTTTTCCACAATAGAGATGCTAAAGAAAGCGCCACATCACGGGGTTTTGAGTTTTAGCCCACAGTGTCACTATATAGCGACGCTTATATTTAAAAGCATCACTATATAGCAATAGAACAAAGCAAATCGTCGCTATATAGCAATAGAACAGAGTAAAACATCGCTATATAGCGATGCTTCATGGCACTTATTGTTTTAAGCTAAAAAAGAAGCTCATAGGTGGCTATTTTATTACTGTTAATATATTTCCTTGCAACTTATGTTGTGATTTTAGAAGTGTGCAGATGGAAGGGATGAGTGGAAGCTCGTCAAATGATGCGCCAACGCCTGGGAGCAAAAAGTGGCTTACGGAGAGGTTGTATTATCATTGCACTCATTGCAAGTGAGAAGTACGACATCAATGTCGTATTATCATGCGCCACTTACAGATGTATGGGGAGGAGCCCGAACCAGTACCCACCATTGGTGTTGCACGTGTTGATGAAATATCGATAAGTCAAAGCTATTTGAGTTCGTGGTTAATATTGGATACCATTATGATACGAAACCTTGAGACAAGATCTTATATTTACACGAAATCTTAAAATAGGATGAGGAGGCTGACGAGGATACACATATACCTTCACACTTTGAGCAAGACTATAGTCTCCTGGATGATGACGAGGGTATGGTCGACATGATGGATTCTATTTTTAGGGGCACTACATCCCATGTACATGTGATGTCAGAGTCTGAGGTCAAAATGCGAGAGTTGCAATCAACACAATTGTACGAGGGTGCTAGGATGTCTAAACTACGTGCTTGTCTCTCAATCTTGAATTTGCAAGTAAAGTATGGGTGGTCGGATACAAGTGTCTCGGCCTTAATGAGGTTAGCTCTTGCATTACTTTGACTCATTATTTGGATATTGTTTGTTTTGAGAATCATCATGTATGGATTAGTGTACCAATCATCATTATTCAAAGCCTATGTATGTTTGAATTGTGATAGGTTGCTCCAGAAGATGTTACCTACACCAAATACCATGCCCGCATCAAAAGATGAAGCGAAGAAGATGCTAACAACGGTGGGTATGGATTATGATACCATCCATGCTTGCCGTAATGACTATATTCTCTTTCATCATGAGCATGGAGATTTGGCTAGTTGTCTGAAATGTGGAGAACAGTGATATAGAGATGACTTGCAAGGTGAGCGAATACCGGTAAAGGTCTTGAGACACTTTCCCATCATTGCAAGAATACAGTACATGTTCCGATGCAAATCCATAGCAGAGTTGATGACATGGCATGCATCTCATCGGTCCACTGATGACACATTGAGGATTCCCACAGATTGTGTAGCTTGGAAGCACATAGACAATCAGTGGCCGAACTTTGCGAGGGAGCCACGCAACTTACATCTTGGGCTCACCATGGATGGCGTGAATCCTTTTGGGTTACGCTCGACATCTTGGTCGACATGGCCCATAGTCATGGTGAATTACAATATCCCACCATGGCTAACAATAAAAAAGGGACACCTCATGCTTGCACTACTTGTGCTAGGGAAGTATAAGGCAAAAAATATGGACGTGTACATGGCACCTTGATAGAGGAGTTACAGATATTATGGAGAGGAGTGCGTGTCTTTGATATTTCCAAAGCTCCTAGACATACCAATGATATTTTGGCCAGGGGTATCTTGATGTGGACCATGCATGACTACCCAAGATATGGAGAGTGCGCAGGTGTGTGGCGAGGTTCCCCAAGGAAAAGGGATTGAAAGAAAGATGAGCGAAGAGCAAATGGAGAAATCTAATAAGTTTTGTATCCTCAGTAGCAAGGAGATGCAAAAGTGGATTGAGAGAAATGAAGCGGCCAAAGCAGAAAGAATAAATGCAAGGATGAGATTCAGAGGGATCTGGCTCTTCTCCCCACTCACATGTCACTTGATTGGCTACAACTGGTTCTACGTAAAGCCAAATGTGATGGAGAGACAATAAACGAGCACGAGCGAGAGTTATCATCTAGATGTATGATGCATGTAAGTTTCTTACCTCGTGACGTAATTAAGTAATTATTTGTGGCAATATACGCTATAAGATAGATGCATCTTCATTGTTTTAATGATGCTCTTTTACAGTACAAAAAGTACTGTGCATTATGGTCATATGGATGACATTTTTGCGTGGAATGCATCGATTCAAAGAGAGTCACGTATGATTGTGGAGTCATGGCTAACTTCACACAAGATAGCCGAGCAAGTGCTTCAGATACCAATCTTCTCTCCTCACAGTTGGATTATTGTGGAACCATATGTGAAATCTATGAAGTTGATTTCAGACAATTTAGTATTTTCATTCTTGATGTAAAATGGTTTAGAACTATTTACAACGGTCCCCATGTGATAATGAGAAAAGATAGTAGCAGTTTCTTTGCAATAGACTCCACCAAACATTGGACCGATGAAAGTGATACTTTTGTTCTTCCTGAGCACTGTGAGTAGGTGCATACTAATGATTTAATTAATCAAAGCTTTCGTTTTTAAAGATCCATTGATACATGTACTTAAGCATAATTTCATATAGGTGGTTTTTCATCCGGATCATTTTGATCCAAGATGGTGGTACATGATCCAAGTTGCATCATGAAGTAAGCAAATTTTTGAAGATAGAGATGTGGATATGGAGATGCCACTACCAATGCCGGATCCAATTAATCCTGATGAATCTAGTGAAGAAGATGAAGATCACAATATGAGCCAAGAGAAAGATGCACATAATGACATCGCACGAGAGGAAGATTGAGATCATGATATTAAGGAAGAAGACAATGATCATCAAGAATCACCACACTTTATTGAAGAAGATGATCAAGTACTTTTAGGTGAACGTACAATGCTAGAGTACGATGATGATATAGGAGATCAACTCGGTATAGAGTTAGAGATAGACTTGTTTAGCGTGTTAGACTTGGCTCAAGATGAAACCGTTGATGTAAATGCTCTTCATTGATTTTTTTCATCTCAAACTTGGACATGAATATATGAGCTTCAAAGGCTTGATGTACATGCTCTCATACTTTTATTCTCTCAAAAGGTCAAACATGTATGAAAATTTAAAAAAAATTACCATTGGAGAAAACTAACTTTTAAGGTCAATATGAGAAAAAAAACTCTCTGTAAAACATCGCTATAAAAAAGTATCTCAGTGTCGCTATATAACAACACTTACAATTCAAATAAAAGTCGCTATATAGCAACTTTAGCAATGGTTGCTACATAGCAACGTTTGATTAAAGTCACTATATAGCGACCCTTGACAAGACGTGCTTCCAATACCGACGATTACCGCCCCGCGCACGCTAAACGTCGGTACTTAAATGTCACAGTAGGATCCGTGTGTAGTAGTGCATGTAGGAAAACTGCATATGTTCTTTACGAACTCAATGTTTTCATGCGAGTGCTCACTACATTGACATCTATCGTCACACCTACCTCTTAGACCCTGGAATTGATGTTTCTTACATGTAGTCCCAAATTTGTTCTCATTTGCAAAGAATGCATTCATTTCTTAAAAAAAGTCTCCAAATCCATCGTTGCTTGCTTGCAAGGATTTGATGTCATTATATACTATATTATCATATTATATCATGACATTTTATATTGTATTATGATATTATAAGTTTGTACTTTTTTGCTATTTAGTGATGTTGATGTTGTAAATAGTAATATTCTTTTTTCTTTTTTTTGGGTTAAAATTTGTTTTTTAGGTTTGGAAGTAATGGTTGGCTTTTGTTTTAGGACGACAATCAATGGTAATTTCTTTTTGGGGTGTGAAGATTGTTTGAGATAGTTAGTTATCGACAAGTATGTAGACCATAGAATGGTCTGACCAGTATGCATATGCAGATCCACTATCTTTTTTATTATTAGGTATGTTAGTCCAAATGTGATCTAGTTGTGAACCATATATATGTGTAATATGATCACATTGAAGGTTCTACCCGAAAATGTTCATAATGTTTTGTAGTATTTGTGATTGTTTTGTTTGTTGAAGCATGTCAATGTTGAAGTCTCCGATAAGAATTGTTTTTCGTGTGTCAATAGTTGTTGATAATTTTGTGCGAAGCAATTGAAAAAATATTATTTTTGTTTTGGATGGTGGTCTATATATGGTTATATTCCGAGTAGTGAAATTTTGTCTGAATTGTGAATAACAATGTTGTTTTGGATTAGGATACAAGTATTATGGTTGTATATATATTGGAAGTCAGATGTTAAATATGGTTGGTAGTTTTCAAATCTTGTTTCTTAAAAGCATATAATATCGGAATTGATAAGTGACTCTGTGGCTTTTATATCGTTTTTGTATTTATGTAGTGACCTAGTGTTCAAAGATTGTATCAATATAGTAGTGTCTGTATGTTGGTAGATTTTGTTTTTTAAAGATTTCCATTTGGAATGGGTTGTTAGCCTTGTCATTTCATCGTGAACATCTTTGTCTATGACAAGATGTTGTTGTTGGAGTGGTTGAAGTAAGTAAAGGTTGTCTATGTTTTTAACGCGTGAGAGTGCTGTGTATGCAAGACCACGGCATGCAAATTCCAGCTAGTGAAAAGGCTAGCTTATTAATTGTTAGTCCTTGTGCTCTGTGTATTGTTCTAGCAGCAGCTGCTTGGATTGAAAATTGTTGCCGAGTTAGAATACTTGTTTTAGAAAGATCAATTTGTATTTCCCTTGTAATTTGAAATATAGGTACCCATTTGCGATTGATGTTTGTAGTATATGCATGATAGTTGTTTTGTCGGGTTTCATTTCCAATTTTTGGGTTTTCAAATTGAATCCATACTATATCATTGTTATTGTATGCAGACATATTCATGAAAACTCCATTTGCACCGTTAACTAATCCATCTTGTTGGTTAATGTTTCCTACACATAATTCAACTAGCATTCCTTCTTTGATTTGTATAATGATTTGTAGTCCATCTGTAGCTTTAGTATTTTCTAGAATTTTGGATGAGATGCGACTGTCATTATTAAATGTATCGATTGCTTTAATATTTTATTCTTTACCTATTACTTACTAGAAAACTTTGTTGTTATGTTTATTTGTTTCAAGATTGGTATAGTAAAGATGGGGAAAAGTATGGTCTATAGATGGCTCACGAAGACATCGGTTTATGTATTGTATTTGGTCATTTGTATGTGTACATTTTCTAAAAGCGTTCAATGTTTGTATAAACTCATTATTGTGTTGGCGCATTGTTTTTTTGAGCTCATAACATTGTGGCTTTGTGGTCCAGTATGTGTTTGCCATTGTTTGTAATGAATCCACTTCTAGTTTGAATACCCAACTATCTCTCACTGATTTAGCTTGATATAAATCACCACAGCAGATAACATTAACATTTCCAAAGTATTCTGAATGGTTTCTTTTGAATGTTCTCATGCGAAGGTCTGCAAAGTCCAAATTGCATCTTCCTACTAATGAGATTTCATCAAAGACAATGAGTTGTAATTGTTCATAAAGATGGATTAGTATATCAAGCTTTTCCCTTGAGAGGGAGGTTAAGTTTTTTGTTTGTAATGGTAAATGTAGTGCGCCATGTATAGTGATACCATTTATGTTGTAAGCTGCTTTTCCTACATAAGCTAGCATTAATACATGTAGTAGCTCATAGTCTACATTTGAAATGTTTCAATTATAAAACCAGAGCAAACCTTGGACTATAAGTAACAAAAGATATGTTTTTCCTGTGCCTGCTCCACCAGTGAGAAACAAATGGATTTTTTCTATTGGTTGTATTCTTTTTCGTATCATAACGTCATCGAATAGTTGTCTTTGTTCATTGTTCAAAGAGCAGATCATCTTGAAATATTAATCATTGTGCATTAGGATTTCTTTCTTAATTGGAATAATAAAGTTGTCGATTTTCTTTTTTCATGTTAGATGCAATGTCATATGTAGGGAAGTTATTTTGCTCGAAGTCGTTGTTGTTGATCTTTTCAGTGTTTATTTGTATTTTGCATGTTAGATGCAATATCATATGTAGGGAAGTTATTTTGCTCGAAGTCGTTGTTGTTGATCTTTTCAGTGTCGTACTCATGTGTTTGTGGGGTGTTTTTTTTTTTTGGTTTGTGATCACAGTAATTTCTCGTGTGTATAAAGCCTTATTTTGTAGTATAATATCCTCGGGGGGTCCACCTTACATAAGCCAGCTATACAATGAGCATTCGAAAGGTATTTAAAAAACCCCTCTATAACCACATTTTATCTATTTATATACCCCTACTATGAATTTTTGTATCAATAATTATATCCCTTCAATAAATTTAAAATTTGAGAAGCCTATATTTTTTGCCCTCCTCTTGTACATTTCAGTGTAAGTTGAAACAGATGCTAGTTTTGAGAAATTGTATTGTATAATTGAATAAAACCATTTAAATTGTATGTCTCCGAGATGCATGCTTTACATCCATCCTAGTAGCTAATAGAATGTATTTTCAACTTTTGATCTTTTCAATTCTCAAATTCTCATGTATTTACTCCACCTTATCCAATTTTGTTTCCCTTGCATGCTCCCAAACTGTCACTACCTACTAGAGATTTGCATGAAGTAACTTGAATTGAACTATGAATAAAATGGCACAAACTTATAAGAAGATGGCTTAAACTTTAACCTTGTGTTAATCTAATGGGAGTTTTTATATTAAATATGATGCATGAAGTAGCATTATGTTGATGTAGTGAAAGTGTTTATATTCAATATGATGCATGCACTAGCATCAAGTTGCCTATATGCCACTCTCTATATTAGGAAAAGATAGTGTTTATCATCTCATCATAAAGGCATGCAACTTAATCATGTTAAGTGCACAAAGTTATTAAGCCTATTATCACTCAGTCCGTATCTTTTTCTCAATTTATGTGGCTTTACTTTTCTTTAAGTTACATGCTTTCATATTTATGTATTTGCATCACTTTTTTCTAATTTTTTGAATATCCTAACTTCCAAACCATATGCTAGATGCATATGATATAAAAGAAAAATTTGTAGAATGATGAAATATATTATAGCTTCTTTATTGAATTTAGATCTTAATTATTAATGCATTTGACAATTTTTCAGTTTGGAAAGCACCCTTTATTCCATTTCTACTATATTTCAATTCAAACTTTGAAGGACCCATCATGCTTCCCCTCACAATTTTGAGACCATATGTAAATAAAATAATGAGCTATTTTGCCAGATAGAATTGGAATGCTTGGATCTTTAAGGGAAGCCATAGACCACCTGTACATTGGATGCATAGTTTTTTGGATATAGTCTATTCTTCCTTTAGTAGTCCTTTAGAGTTTTATAATCCATCTTTTGCTGCACAATATGGAATTTCACACGAAGGTTTAGTTAGAGGTTTGGGATGTTTCAAGCTTCGATGAGATCCATATCACACTTGCATTGATTGCACAATTTGGTAGATAAATTCTATTTTGTAGATGCTCAATTTGATATTTAGGCTCTAGCACACAATCGAGGGTCACAAGCTATAGCCAAATTTCATCAAAAGTACCAATGAAAAGGTAGAGTTGAATCCAAAGTACAAGCATATTGATATCTAAAAATAGATACAAGTTACAACCAAGACTTGTCATCAAGAGTTTAATCAAAACCTTAGACCCAGACATGGCAAAAAATCAGCTAGAGATAGCTAGACTAAAGGTTGTTACACAGATTTCTCCTCCTCATTGATGAATCCTTGAATGACCTCAGCTAGATAACATGGAGGATGTGGAATTGTCTAAAGATTATAGCCAAGGGAGGGCCCAAAAACAGGCCACTTGGCTTCCAAATTTGACCCTCCATCTAGTATTGCCCTATTTATTCACCAATAAGAATCAACAATTTTGCATGATTAGTGTTAGATAAAGCTAGAAAATTTTTGCACTCATGTTTATCTAAATTACTTGACTTATAAAAAATATAGAATTATATCTCAAGAAAAGTTTGTATTCAAGTTTATCTTAAGGTATTTGACTTACAAAAAATGTAGAATTTTGCCTCAAGAACTAGCCCAACTCCTTCTACGATACATGTGACGTATCATTATCTGAAACCAAAATTAGCCAAGGATGATCCTTAGATGATCTAGCTCATTATAAGACATTTTGGAAAGTTTCACCTTGCATGAAACATGCAAAGTAAACTTACCTAGCACTTTTCAAGAAGTCATTAAAAACTTTGTAGTCATTCTCATCTAGCTAGTACTTGTCTGTTCTTACAATATATGTCAAATTTGCTAATGCAATAATTGTTTCAATGTCCACCATGTTTAAGTCTGTCAAATCATAAGTAAACATTTGTGCTCCTTTTGCCCTTTGATACTATCCAAGCTGAACTTTCAAACCTTGGGGCCTATCTGCTAAATCAAAGCCATGCTTATAGTCCACGTACCTCCCTCCGACTTTCTTCCTCATCTTTTGAACTCTTCCTAAGTACCATGTACCATGAGTTGCATCCATCTTCCTCGTGATTGTAGCTTTGCCATTTCTTTTCATGTGTTGATTTCCTTGTCCTTTTGTGTCATCATGAAAGTATACAGCACAGTCACAACCTATGCCAAATAAATTTCCATTTGATGATTGTGCTTTTACTTCATGGTTGAAGTAAACACCTTGCTTTACCCTTGTGAGTCTATCTTTTGACAAGGTTGGACATCCATTGAGTTGGCTGACCAATGTTGACTTGAAAATAAACTTTTCATCCACCTCTACAATGGGGCTAATGTTTTTCTTAGGGGGCATGTTTCTTGTTTCCTTCAAAATGTCATCAATTTCATGTCTAATCTCACTAAGTGCAATAACCTCTTCGCTTTCGTTGCTATTCTCGTCCATAGATTCTTCTTCACCACATGGCTCCACAAAGTCATCGTTCTCATCAGCTTCTCCCATTTCAGCATCTAGCTTACACCATGTAGACCCTGCATCCAGCCAAGGTTGAAACCACCATTTCAAGTCTTTAGCCTTGCTAGGTTTCAAATCCAAAGACTCGCATAATATGTGAGCTTGTTGTAAGCCCTCATTCAATGCATCAATCATCTTTTCATCAGAAGAAACACTCTCATAGTCACCTAGATTTTCTTCAATCATCCCTTCTTGCTTGTTCAAATGTTTCCATATATGCTCTTGCTTTTTATGAGCCCTAGAGAAAGTTAGACCATTTTGAGCACACTCATGCATGGCAATTTTATTCAAGCTACCAATGCTATGTAGAAGATCTCTAAGATCAAATGCTCTTTCTTGCCCACAATCATGCCTCCAACTTTACTAAAATAGATTTCAGCAGCATCAGAACTGGTAAGATGTAGTGGACACTTCAAATTAGGATAAAAATCTCAAAACATCTTTATGAGCAATACAACAAAATGACAAGAAAGTATGCAGTCCATATAAGCCTCCTTACATATGATATTTTTCTTCAAGGTATGGTGATGAATCCATAGTCGCCAAATTTTGAAGAAGAAAACTACCTTAGCTGCAAGCACCACATGCTCCTTCAAGATCAAATATGGCGACAAGAAAATATCAATATAATCAGCAACAATCATCAAATAGGCCTCAGTCCCCTTCATACTTCTTTCTTTTTTTTGAAGTTTTCTCAAACATTTCTGTACTTGTCTATTTGCAATCCTTTAAGTTGCTCCCCAATTTTGTCAATCATTCCTGTGAATATCTCCATCTCGTAGCTTGTGCTCCTCAATTGAAAAAGAATTGTAAATAATAGATACATGTTTAGTGTGATCCAAACACATCCAATTGCTAGTTGTAGAGCAGGACTATTAAGTGGGCTTGTAAGTTTCTTTCCACAGTGTACAAAGTCTTGATCATGAAGGCCATACACATTTCCTCCTACAATTTTTACTCTCGAATTCCATCCACACCAATTGATAGCAAAAAGTTTTTTGCTTTTCTCCAAATAGTCTTCAAGCATTAGCTTTTGTCTTCTACTTTCTCCATTTGAAGCATGTCCAATTATGGGTCCAACTTTATCTTTCAGGTTTGCATTCCACATGGTCTCCAAAAAAGGAAAGATGTTCGACGCTTTTGTAACAACATAATTGAAGCTCATAGACAAGGAAAGTTTGGTGGAAAATCAGCCTTGTGGGAGCTTTTTCAAGAAGTGGCACAAAACATGTTACGGTCAAAGCAAGGCCACATGTTTAGTGACTCTACAAAAACCATATATGAAGTTATTAAGCTATGGGGTGGTCCACGTCTACATGACTTCTTGAGTATAAACCTTGGAGGTCCATCTTTGTTTACCACCAAAAGTCAAGGAAGAAAAGCAATTGAATTTATTTGTGGTGAGTACGAATACATATTTGATGCTGTTGGGAAGATCTATATGGATGTAAAAAAAAGATATGGAGTCATTTCTATAGTTCTAGTTATCATAGAGGAAGATGAGACAACCATTAAGCATCGAATAAGGTAATTTTAGCTCTCTATGCATTCTACTTTTATCTATATCATCAAGATATTTATAATTGCTATGTTTGGAAATCTCTCAAAAAGATGAGGAAGTTATTAAACTCTATAATCGAAAACTTGATTCTTTCAAAGTTTTGACTCTGACTGACAGCATTACAATTTTTTATGTTTCCCACCACAGCCTTCTTTTTTCTTCATTCAAACTTTTCCTACACTCAAAAGTGGAATTTTTTAGCTCTTCAATTGTGAGGTAGTCTACCTACCTTCCTTTGCCTCTTTTCCTAGTTCCTCTCTTCTGAACGGCAAGATTCTCCCTATATAATCTCATACGAAAATCAGAACAACTTGAAATTTTCGTACAGTGTTCACATGAGAAACCTTGAAATGGATCTCCAATGATTGATATACGAAGACAATTTATGTGCCTGAAGCATCCATCTATCTTGTATTCCATATTCCCATCATGTAAAGTGGCCTTTGTATATGGTTCACAAAACCATTCATGTCCCATCTTTTGATCCATCAAAAATGACTTAATATTAATTTCACAACCATTGACATGAACATTAGCTTGCCATAATCCCCAACATAACAAATTTATATTTGATGATGAAGATAAGAATGACTCAGTCAAGGAATAGAAAGAGATTCTGTCTCACCACATTTTGGTTGCAACACTTTAAACTCCTTTGTTTGTACAAGGAACCTTCCCAATGATTTTTGTCATGGATCTTTGTCAAAATGCTTCCTAGGTCGGCCAACAACCCTTGATAATACTGGACATGGCTCCATTGATTTCTTGCTGGAAGAAGTGATGTGAGCTTTTCCTTTGATATGTTCTGATAAAATTGTTTGTAGATCTGAACCTTGAGGGCACAAAAACAACCATTTTCCATCATATCCACATGCCACTCTTATAGCATTTTTATCCTTGTAGTCATTCAAAGTTGCTTCAACTATCTCAAACTTTGCTCCTGCAACATACTCGATAATGAAAAATTTTAAAAGAATATTTTTTTGACCCTATTTATGAAAATTCTAACAAAAGAAAGACTCTTGTTATCTCTAAATGCTTCTAGTGGAGATTACCTTCATGAGAATTATTGAAAGTGTGCATTTCCTCAATAGCATCAAGAATTATTGTTGCATCATCAACATCGTCTTGAGCGTCCTTCATGCTATCTTTTTAAGAGATGCTTCTTCAGTGATAAATCCTCGATTGGCAGCATATCTTTTTTGATGTTTCTAGCTTTCTAGAATATGGGTTCTTAGAAAATTAGACAAGCAAGTGTAAGCTGATTGCTTGCCTTCAATGGACCTTGATCCATATGGCATTCCACATTCTTCACACCAAATTCGAACTTTAGGCTTTCCATTAATATCCTCTGTGAGGAGCTCAAATTTATCGTCTCTAGGTGTCTTACACTGCCTCAATTTTTTGCGAACTTTTTCACAATGACTATCCCAATCTTCAAGAATAGACGTTGCTAAAAGTTTACTTTTGTGCATGGTTAAACCATGATTACAAGAAACATGCTCACCTTCTTCATCAAAATTTACAATATCAACTTCTTATGAATATTATCTAATGTTCTGCAAACACGTTTTGATGGTGTGATCTCATCGACAATCGTACTTAGACCCCTCTTTATACCAACACACCTATCCTCTTCAACATTCCAATGTTCTTCTTGTGTTGTATTTAGTATGCAACATTCATCATCATTGTCATCTTTGATAACAAAATGAAAAGGAACATTAATGATTCCATCTCCTTACATATCATGCTATAGATAGAGTCACCAAGCACTCTAACATATCCCAAAAGCTTCTTCTCAGATGATCCATAGTCAAACACCTTTATGTGAGTCTTTGAAGCCATGATATGATCAATAGTATACCTAATCAAAACATGAGAAAAATATAAATAAACTCATAACTTTTAAATTCTAAATGGTATGCCATAGTCTAAATCACTAATGAAAAAAGAGATAGATATTGAGTGCCCACTATGTCAAAACCATGGCCAAACAAATTAATAAGCTAATTGCATTTATTGAAGTTCAATATTCTAGCTCAAGAGGAGAGAAAAATAACGTATTTCACAAACGCTATATCAAAACAAATAAGTATAGACCTTCTAATTCTTGCTTGTATCAACACAAATATTACATAAACATTAT
Source organism: Dipteris shenzhenensis (assembly GCF_047967505.1). Lineage (NCBI taxonomy): Eukaryota > Viridiplantae > Streptophyta > Polypodiopsida > Gleicheniales > Dipteridaceae > Dipteris > Dipteris shenzhenensis. Next base: position 45,638,630 of record NC_141621.1, on the reverse strand, counting down.
TAACAAGTCATTTGAAATAATTAATTAAAAAAGTTGACATGTTTTTTATATACATAAATAGACCATGTACTAGAAAGAAAACCATCAATCTTTGGAATATTATTTAGAAACTATAGTGCTACAAAAGGTTATAATGCATCATGTCGTAATGCACTTTCACATGTGACTTTGAATATAACTTCAAATGTATGAGTAACATCTGTTGCAGTACGTCTAGCTTTAGGAATAGGATTTCTCATTTCCTCTATTCTCTTCCACCAACGCTTTAAGTGATCCAACTTAGTTGCATCTTGGATGTGAACAAAGTACTTGTAAGCTAGCCGATACAACTTTTCCAATGAAAAGGCTGCAGCATAAATATCAGTTTCCTTAGAAATCTTTGCATATGGAAAAGTATACAACTCAGGAGCCAACCACTTTCTTCGCATGCATCGCTCTTTGAATTGAGGGTCACATCGATCCTTGCCATCATTGACATATTTATCACTCTTGCTTAATCCCCAGTCGATAATTCCTATGAAGACCTTATCAGACTCACTATCAAAGTGAAGCATAATGTTCGAAGGATGCAAGTCATTATGCAAAAGATCTTTTCCATGCATGTATTTTAACGTCCCCATCAAAGTACCAGCTAGATTTACGGCATGAGTACAGACACAAGATAAATGGTCTAGCTCCTCTTCCACATAGACTTAGCATTTAACCTTGACCATTTGTCCAATGTCTCCCCATTCCAATACTGGTATACCAATCTTGGAGGATTTATCACACAAGCAATCATGCAAACAAGTCCTCTATGAGGTAATTGGGCTTGCATTGTTTCCATATTTGCCATTAACTCTCGCATGGACCTTCTCTCTTCCCTTTCATTTGGCTTTTGAGATACCTTAAGTTTCTTAATGGCAAAGGTCTCTTTTGGAATCAAAGTAGTCTATACCAATGATGTTACCTTTCACCACTCTTCATGAGCCTTCACCCAACACATAATCTTTCTCTTGTATATGAATCTGTTGCTTCTCAAGAAAAAACAAAGATGGCATCTTCAATCCTGTGGGATTGACACATTCTTTTGAAGAACTGGCATTGAATGCTTCCCTCTTTGAACTCATAACTGCCTTCCACTTTAAGGAAAACCAATCAATCAACTCTTCTTTATTATTTGTATCTCTGGGATTGAATGTGCTTGTCCGCTTTTCATAAACACTTTTAACTCTTCCTAGTTCTATACGAATACTCACACAAAAATTATCTTGAAATTCATATTGCATATTCCATTGTGGATCTTCATTCTTCATCATGGTAATGACATCAGAGGAAAGATCCACACAAAGCTTATCCATCCCTCTTTCCCCTAACTCAAAATACTTTTCCAAATCTTCCTGCGTTTTTGATAACAAGCTCATGCAAAGACACTTCGAGAATATTTTTCGCATTCCTTCCTTGAATCTATATTCATATAACACGCATTTTTTATGACTCTTCATCTTGTCCATGTTACCTTCTGCACATAAAACAAAATTAGTTGCTTTTGTAAGATTCTCCTCTCTTTCTCTCTCTCTCTCTCTCTCTCTCTCTCTCTCTCTCTCTCTCTCTCTCTCTCTCTCTCTATCCCTTCCTCTCTCTCTCACACACAACTAAATGGTTTGATTCTTGTGAGCATGTAGATGTATTTCCAATTATTGACTTGATTTTCTAAGCATTCTTCCAAGGGAATTGCAGACTGTGTCGAGGCTAGATTGCTTGAATATTATACATTGCATGACTTGATTCTTTAAGCATTCTGCTAGGGGAATTGCAGACCGTGTCAAGAGACCGGAGTGCTCCCAAGGCTAGATTGCTTACATACTATACATTGCACGACTTGATTCTGTAAGCATTTTGCTAGGGGAATTGCAGACTGTGTCAAGAGACCGGAGTGCTCCCGAGACTAGATTGCTTACATACTATAAATTGCACGACTTGATTCTATAAGCATTCTATTAGGGGAATTGCAAACCGTGTCAAGAGACCAGAGTGCTCGTGAGGCTAGATTGCTTACATACTATACATTGCACGACTTGATTCTATAAGCATTTTGCCAGGGGAATTGCGGACTGTGTCAAGAGACCGGAGTGCTCCCGAGGCTAGATTGCTTACATGCTATACATTGCATGACTTGATTGCTTAATACATACTAAGACTATAGAAATATTAAAGCATAAAGCATAAATAGCATAGAAGCATAGATCAAAGAAGCATAGGCATATAGAAACATGAAATTATTTATTGCATGCTATATGCTCCAACAATCATCCTCATCTTCCAAAAGATGAGGTGGTAGCTTAAGTCATCATTGCATTTGAAAAGAGGGAGGGTCTTGGAGGAGGCCCTCCAAGCTTTTGGAGGACCTTCCTACTCTCTTGCATATCAAATTCATAGAAGCTCCAAAGTTAAAATCTTGTCTCATCATGTCACTTTCAAGAAAATGTTCCAAGCATGTGTGGATGTTAAGTAGACCTGTTTGTTTCCCCCTTTCAGCTACCTTATCGGTTTCCTTTCCATACATCTAAGTTGTCTTCCTTGGCTATCTCCATCCTTCTGTCTCCTTATGGTTCCACCTAGATAGGACCTCATCTATGCCCTTTCCTATCCATCATTTGCCCAAATTGGTATACCTTTACTATGGAAGATTGCACTATGGGAAGCAGGGGACTAAATTTGCCCAAATTGGTATACCTTTGCTGTGGAAGATTGCACTAAATTTGGTTACGCAGCATCACCCAAATGATTGTCATTCAATAGGTGCCAGTTGACTTCCAGCTAAATGTTAAGACTAGAATTCTCATTCCTAAAGTTGTACTCTTCTTGTGCAGTTGTACACGATCACTATCCAACGAGACAGCGCTTGTGCTGCACTTGGAAGTCTCATTTTGCAGCTCGCTTTGGCATCATAAATTGTGTGCTTTCTCTTTGAGTGATCAGTTTGAGATAGTGGTAGTTTAGTAACCTAATGTCAAGCTCTGCAAAGCGGATAAATTGTGTTTGAAAGAACATTTGAATGTGGAATGGGCTTAAGGACAATTCTACTATAGGATGTTATTGCAAGCTTCTACTACATTGGTCCCGAGCATGTACAGTTTGAATATCCAAAAGTTCTCCCACTTATGTACCTTTTGGGCCCGACAAACTTGACCATTTCATATAACATTGCTTTATGTTACAACACGAATGATTGTAATTACTTGTAAAGAAACATTGAGTTTGGTTTGATGGCATAGCCTCCCAGTTCAAAGCATGTAGACCTTTGTAGTTCACTATTCATGTCCATGTCTATTAGTCTCACTAGCTTGTGCATGATTTGGAACTTTCTTAGACTTGGACATGCAAGGGAGAGCACGATAGTACAAGGGCCATTGTAAATAGAATGCTAACTCAAAAAAATATAAAGCAAGGTGGTACAAAGCCATAATGTGCTAGTGATGTTGTGACATTCCTACAGGCTAGCATAAAATGTAGGCTCACACTTTATATCTCCTAAAAGACAGATATTTTGAATGCTTTTTCTAGGAAGTTGAAGAACAAAATGTGAATAGAGATGTCTTATGGAGCTATGATTCCATTCCTAACACTCTTTCCCTTCATTTTGTTAATGGGTACTCTTCAACACTTAGCACCACTTAGATCATGCTACTATAATGCATGCTTTCAAGGTATGTGGAAGATGTGTTCTAACAAAGCACCCCTTTCATGTTGGGAACATATCACACTAGTTCTATCACTATGATTGTCATGTTTATGATCCTCAATCAAAGATGCAACATATCAAGTTCACCATGATGTGTTGAGTGATGCTCTTGAAATTTTCGATGTTGTTGTGATCCTTCAAGCGATTATAATGTTGGTGATCCTTCAAACTTCAAGCAAAGATATAGCATATGAAGTTCACCATGATACATTGAGCAATGCTCTTGATATAGGAGACAAGTTTTTATGGTGCATACTGAGGTTCAAAATATTGATGAGCATGCTAGTTCTTCTCCATCTAAAGTGCACTGCTATCAAGCATAAGGCTAATCATACTTTAAAGAATGGATGGAATAATGTTATTGAACAAAATTCACTCTTTGAGAAAGGGTTATACTACCAAGAGCTAAGAGATTTGATGTTTAAATTGCTCAATCAAAATCCTAAAGGACCTAGATACTCAAATCAATGGCATTTAATGCCATAAAGTTGTCGATGGAGATTGTTGAAGGTGATAGTGTAGTATTCAAGATTTTTGAAATTGGACGTGAGGCTACATGGATGAGATGTTTTGTGACAAATCTTGGAGTATGCAGATTCGATGCTAGATCTTAGAGTAGATCCCATGATGATATTTTTTGATGATCAAATTTCCATTACATTGGAAAGAACCCAAGGATTCAACATCAAAACATTATGGAATTAGGATTGTTAACTATTTCTTGGAGAACACAGAAGACCTATTCCTAAAAGCCTTGCCTTGTGAGAATATTGAAACTTTCTTTGTATGATGTACACCATTGAGTGATGAGGGAGTGTTGATGGTTGGTCTTTCATGTGTGTGAACCAGTGCTAGAAAAAACCTCCCTTTAGTGTATTTTGCACTGGTTAAAATTGAAAAAAACTAGTATAAGTTGTGCCAAGTAGGTTATTTATAAGGGCTAAATTTAATGGCAAAATGTATTTTAAAGGGATTTGAAATATTAACCTTTAAAATTTAAGCTACAATTAAAGTTTCCTATAGAATACCGTTAAGATTGCCTAGGGACTTTGAAAATTAATAATAAATATATGATAAATATAAAAGAGATATATGTAATATTTAAAATAGCTTAACACTAAAAAGTATATTAATTTATAGCCATAGATCTAATCTCTTTGTAGTCATAGATTAAGCCACCTTATCTTTTCTTAGGGTTGAACATTTCGTTGTCTAAGACAAGGCTCCATTGTTCATTCACATTGAACATCCAGAATCCACAGACCCACTTCATAGTTCGTACTCCACATCCCACTTTATAGTTCGTACTCCACTATCCACTTCATAGTTAGTGCTCCACAGTGCACATTGCACAGGGCACATAGCACGGTCTCCAACAGCCAACTTCTTTGAGCTGCAAGCAAAGTGCAAACTTCAAACGAAAGAAAGTTGAAGCTCAAAATAACGTTAATCTCAACTCCAGTGACTAGTCCAGACTCCAAAATTAAGATTCCAAACTCCAGGTACTTTGAGTTGTCGCTTGCTCAACGTTTGAAGTTTTGTAAAAGGTTGAGGGTGCGTGCGCTTGAGTTTCATGCGTTGTCTGAAGTTTTGTAAAAGGCTGGTGCGGTTGATCATCTTCTGCATTTTGATTCTTCTTGCTCCATTGCTAGCATTTCATTCTTGCCGCTTTTTCTTGTTTCCCACGATCCCACTACGGGTGCTACTTTGCATTATGGTTGTGGGTCGGGGGTCGTGGATGCTAGGGAGAGATAGGCAAGCAGTTGTAGAAGAGTAAGGGTGTCACAAGTTCATTTAGGCTACATGAGCAAGGGCATGGCCTTGATTGAGATCTTCGCACTCTTTTTGCTTGTAGTTTGCACCTTTGAGTTGGGGAGGACAACCAAAGAAAATTAGATTTGCCAAAGAGCGAGCGAGCAAGCGAAAGAGAGAGGGACACTTGGGAGAGCGACCATAGAAAAGAAGCACTCTTTTCTCATAGCATTGGAGAGAAGAAGTACCCTGTTCGTATGCTAAGGCCTCCGCCAACCCTCAAGGCTTGCACCTCCTGCACTCTTCTCAGTCCCGTCTGCTTACCTTCTTGCTCACTGAGCAGTACATGGCAACATGATAGGAGATCACTTTGTGTGTGTGTGTGTGTGTGTGTCTCGTTGAATCCAACACTAATATCTACTTATTATGACTGTGGGGGCTAGTCAGCACATTAAAACTTTGAGCTACCCAACAACAAATTGTGACTGCTCTTAAACATCATCCTAGATCAAACAATATTTAAAAAATAACTTTTAATTTGGATCTGAGAATAAACACACCCTACCTGTTAATTTAAAAATGGTGTATAAAATTGCCCCTGCTATAAATATATTTCTGTAAGTCTTAAGAATTAAAATACCCCTCATTTTGAACTCTCATAGTATACTTATATTTCCTAGATGGACCCCCTGAGATAATATCATGGTTGGAATCAAAGGCTTGTTTCCAAGGACCATGTATTAGTAGCTCATGATTTTCATTGTCTTTAAAAGGATAGTATAACAATATTTGTTCCTGATAGTAATTTTTTGGATCCTTAATAATGTTGAATTTGACAAATCTTATAATTCTTGGTATGCATCTTTTCGTAATGTTATCATTGTCATAATTATATTCTACTACAAAAGTTGCGAGACAAATGCATCCATGTTTTTTCTTTTTGTATATTTATTGACGATAGTGTCACATGTTATGTTGGTGGATTGACTGGGGAGTTGTTGTAATTGTCTTTTTCGTTTGAGAATAAGTGCTCTATTTTCTTGTTTATCTGTATTTATAAAGTAGAAGCTTCTTGTTGTTCTATGTAAAGGTAAAGACAGAGTAATAAAAGATGCCAATTGTGCACTCATTTGTTGGGCGTGTAAAAAAGTGTTTCCCATTTTCTGTAATCTATCGTATGTAGTGATGTTGTCTTGTATGCAAGTTTTAATTATGTGTTGTAGGCTTTTTGTTATTGTGTCATCCATTTTTGTAATATATGATGTGCAATATGTAGTGGTTGAATATGGGTCCATGATGTATTATATATCCATATTTGATTGCCATAAGAATCTCATTTTTGGATTAAGAGCATTTGTGAAAATAACCTTTGGTTGTCTTTTCAAGAATAGTGTTGGTTTCCCTATTTGTGATCGTATTGCTAGTATATATGTCGATATGTCTATTCCAATATTACCAATCCACTCGGTGAATGTGAGTGTTATTTCGTTGTCTATACAATGTAAATGTGTAGCAATTTTTGCATACATTACTTTGTTAATGTGGACATCATTGGTGTCGCACTAGCTCTCTAGGCTCAGTGCTCCTCCATCGACAATTACCTTCAATGCAGCTCCTTCATGCACAACCTCCAACCTGTAGCTCCGAGAGCCCCAACAGCTCCAAGCCATGCCTTAGCGACTCCTCTAACAGCCATGCCTCCTCCAAGCAAAATAGCACAGAGGTGGGGGGTTTAGAAAAGGCAAACGAAAAGTTCGTTGCTCATGCAAAGTAACTGCCCTACAGAGGCTCTTCATCAATGGAGCCTGCAAGGTGCCGCGACACAGAAGTCCTCTCCAACAAGCGAGCCATCTTCTCACACATAGCACAGAGTAGCGCCTTTGCCATAGCTCTAGCTCCAAATGATGATATGCTCTTACATACCCAGCCCCTATGCTCCATCAGTGCGAGAACCGTCAAGAATGCGGATCGTCACCATCATCTGCAAAGAAGCTACAAATCTTCTCTTCTCTAAGGTTGTAAATCTTAGGACACATGGTAGTACATGGAGAAGACACATGGCAAGATAAGATGTAGCTATGGTTAAGATTAGCTTTACCTTGGTCAATGGTTAAGTCAACCCATACTAAGCCATGGTTAAGGGTGGTTAAGTTAGTGGGGTTATAGCCCCTACCAAGCACAGTTTGTAATTCAGCATATGAATCCTTGTGCCACATCATCAAGGCCCCCCTCTTCTTCACACAAATTTCGACAAGGCGTAACTTGCAATCCAGGAGGAATTTGCACAAGCTCCAAAAAGAAAAAGTGATCATCTTTTTGAGCTCTACGCGCTTGTCAAATCAAAATCATTGTTAGCAATTAGACGCTTCCAATATTGAAAGAAATCAATCGGTAAGACCTTTGCAATAAATGACAAATCAAAGCATGAATGCACACATCATTGTCGTAAGCATGCCAAAAGCACAAGTGCATGAGATGACCATCGCATAGAGCATGGCATCCACACATAAAGCATTAAGGCACATGGAAGAACAAAGCATTAAACATCAAGCTACGTCAAGAGAAGAAGCAAACGCCATCGACAGCAAGCATTGAGAAGCAACATCCTTTCCACCTACATCCCATATGTTTGTAATCAAACCTGACCACCTGAGAGTAGCTATGAAAGCACCCAGGGGAGGTATTGACATGTAAAAGCCACACTTGACCACCTTAAGTAGCAATGCATGCACTAAGGGGAAGTGATGGATTTGTAACTCACATCTGACCACCTTGCAGTAGCCAAAGAATCATGGCACCAAGGGGAGGTGCTGAGATATGGTGCCATGAGCACATAGGTTAAAAGGCTAAGGTATGGTATAGGAAAGAATTAAAGTAGCCACCCTAGGATGTGGACTACATGATGTGAAGATGTGGATTGAGGATATCCACAAGGAGAGATGTGGATGAGAGGATCCCACATGGTTGACTATTCAAAGGGCACTCTCTATATAAGAGGCCTATCATGTATTGTTGAACACACATTGCAAGAGATATAGATTTGCTATCTCCCTCTCATGTCTTATTTAGTGTGCTTTGAGCCTCCTTAGTTCTTTCGTTGATCTTGTGTGCACTAGGCTTAGTGGTGATCATAGGCTGGCTCTTTGACACATCCATGGTAGCACCATGGCACCACCACCTTCAATCATGTTCACCCCTTTGAACTCGAGCAATCCACATGCCACCATCTTCTAGTTTTTTCTCTCATAAAATGAGTGAACAACCTAGAGTCTTCCAGGCACCATGCTCTGAGGGTCTGTTTTAACCCGTCCTTCCTCTGGCAAGGTCTGCAACAAAAGAACCATCTCGAGAAATGAAATTCCAAGAATATCTTCAGATAACCTGGAACACAAACTCTCACTGAGCTCTCAAGCAAGTACTCTTCTGGCTTCAGTATACCTTGTCCATCACCTTCGAGCAACCTACATCCGAGATTTGAAGAATCACCTGCACTGCCCTTTCTACATTTAAAGAAGGCCCATTCCTTCCAATCTCGCATTACTTGAGACATATGAAGAGCATATTCTCTCCACAGCATTCTATAAAGGCATAGACTAATAACATCAAGTACATACTAAAGCCTCATACTACCTGTGTGCTTGCTTTGAAAGCAAACCATGCTCCTCATGGAGGCACATATGAATGCCCTGTGTAATCCTGTATTGTCCCCTTTTGAATTATAGCAACCATCTTAACTTGAAACCGTAGGGCACTCCTTGGAATTCACCCTTATGTCAGTAGTAACAACCACACACCTAGAAGATTCCAAACACTCCATACTGTCCTTCATCTTCACAAAGGTCTTTGACTCCCTGGTCAACCCACATCTCAATGTCAGACACCTTCTTTGTGGCTTCTACGATGGCATTTTTGACCTCAGTAACACATGGAGATGTCACCAAGATCTTTGGCTTTGGCTTTTGTATCACCATCTGAATCTGAGTCGGGGTTCTTCTTGTTCTTTTGATCTATCTTCTTTTTTTTGCAATCCTTTGCAAAATTGCTTGGCTCATCACAATAGAAACACTTTTTCTTGTGCTTCCTCTTCTTGGAAGTGTCCTCTTCATCTCCAGAATTATCCCGCTTGGACTTGCCACCATTAGGCTTGCCCTTTCCTTTGCTAGCAATGCCTTGTCATTGTTGTTGTTGTTGTAGAGCTTCCCCCTAGCTTCTTATGGGAGTAGTAATGGACCCAACTGCTCAATAGTCAGAGGTTTGGCCCTCTGTGTTGCTATCATAGTTGTAACGAAGCTCTTGAAACTCCGTGATAGCCTTTGAAGTACCATGAAGGCCGACTAGTGGGAGTCTACCTTTTGATGAACCGATGCTAGTTGATCCCTCACCACCTTGAAGGTCAAGAGATCATGTACCAAATATCCCTCATCCATATCCATATTGTAGAGCTGATGCTAAAGAGTCAAGATCTTGGATGTGTTATCTGTCTCATATAGATCCTTCAGAATGGCCCATGCTCTACTAATGTGCTAGTCATCTAGATCATAGGTTTTTCCATACGTTACCATATGCATAGGTCATATGAGTATGGAAGTATGATTGGAGTATGGTTCAGCTCCTAGGGCTGAAACATATGTGACCCTAATTTTACTAAAAAACATTTAGAAAGATATACATTGTACACATTACATTCACATAGAGCTACAAACTTTCAAGTTGAAACTTTAGACGTTAAACTTATATTAATATTAAAGTCATGATTCATGAAGGTTCAAAGAGTCCAGCCTCAGCCCTCCAGAGACCAGAGTCATCTGGAATCTGGATTTTGATACATAGTGTCAATGATGGATCAATACTACACCAAACATCATGATCAAAGGTACTAGGTAGTAGAAACTTAGAAGTAGGTACTACACCAAAACATCAAAGGCAAAACATCATAGAAGAAAACACTGCCACAACCCAAAAATAAAGCTAAAAATTAAAATGCATCACGATTCACAACCGATGAGGCTCAAGCCTCAAGCTGCAGCCTGCATCCTAATCCTCATTCTCTTACTCATCCTCATCCTCATCATCATCTGCATCAGTGCCATCCTCCTCCTCCTCCTCCTCCTCCTCCTCCTCCTCCTTGAGACCATCCTTGAGGCCAACCATAGCCAAAGTCAAGCAAAAGTGTATGGAGTATGGATTAGCAACGTATGGATTAGAATAGTGCTAAATGTTGAGGTATCGAGCTCCACTCGTGATATGCCAGGGTGACCATTGTGCATTTATGTCATCGACTTGTTAGTTGCAGATGCGGTTAGTACACCACTCATGAATAATAGCTGGATGACAGCTATCTTTATGTACTCTGGTTAGTGGCTTAGTTAGTATGTCACCTTAGTTAGCTGAGTTTGGTTTGAGACCCACATATAGGGTTCACCTATTCTTTTGTACTTAGAGTTCTTTTGGCTTTCACAACTAAGAAGAGAAAAATGTTTTTAGCCTCCACCTTTGTGTGTATTCCCCCATTGTGTATGTCAGAAAGCCACAAGTGAGCCTCCTTCCTTCTCTCCCACTCTCTTCACATGGTATCAGAGCTCGGTTCGTGGTAAGGAGCTCAAGAAAGCAAACCAAGTTTGCGGTGTCTTGGTAAGAGGATCAATGTTGCTTTCCTTTTTTGAGTTTGGGAGAAAATCTCTGCAGGTAGCACAGTCGGAAAGTGCAAGAGTACACTGTCTCACATTGGGACGCCCTTTGCGGTGTGGCGAGAGGGTAGTATATGCTGCGGTATAGGCGAAGCCCTCGGTGACATTATTTCTTTGATTCAAGGCCATTTTGGGGCTTGTTTTGGTGGTAGAAGGTTTCCGTAGGCACTTAGGAAAGTGCCCTGTTTTTGTTGTGCAACCACTATTCTGTAGGTCGATGAAAAGTTTTCATAGAAATTGTATCGTATGCCTGTGCACAAAGATATTGGTAGTGACAGAATCATTCTTATTGTCTAGTGATGCAAAAATCGTCACTAGGAAGTGGCTATGTGGTCAAATACCACTTTCATCAATTTTGCAGATTTGCCCTTATGAGGCAAAAGTTGTGTATTTTTGTAGTGATAGAATCTTTTGCAATCTTCTATAATGGCATCTGATGCTCTTTCACAGATTGTCAGTGAAAAGCTTGACAAGAACAACTTCCAAGCATGGAAGTTTAGAATGATGAATTTCCTTAAGGGAAAAGGCTATTGGGAGTTCATTACTGGATCTGAACAAGAACCAGTTATTCCTAATGTTCCCAATCAACAAGGGTTGCAGGCATTTAAAGGCTAGCATGAGAGAGCCAAAAAAGTTATGTACTGGCTGTCTATCAGTATTTCAGATTCTATGATTGTGCATATTTAGGATGCAAGCACGTCGAAGGAGGCATGGGATACTTTGACAAAAATGTATAGCAAAAATATGCAAGCCAGGAAAATGTAGCTTAAGCAGGAGTTGCATAATGTGTAGAGAGAAAATATGAGCATCAATGACTACCACATGAAGGTGAAGAAGATTGCAGATGCACTTGCTTCTATTGGGTCGCCAGTGGAAGATGATGATTTAGTTTCTGTGACCTTGAATGGTGTAGGAAAGGATTATGCACAGTTTCGAACATCCATTGCCATCCGTGAGAATTTTCCTGATTTTGGGGAGTTGATTGCTCTTCTAATTTCTGAAGAGTAGAGAAATGGTGGTGCATCTTCTTCAGGAGGAACTTCAAAAGAAGCTATCTTCTACTCAAATGCTAGAAGAGGTAGAGGCAGAGGTAGAGGTAGAGCAGGCCGATTTGGAGGCCATGGTAGAAATTAGAATATGCAGCAAATTTAAGAAAACTAGTCCTATGGAGGAGGATGTGGTAACTTGATAGAAATGAGCATCTGTTTATGGTGCAGCACATGACCAATTCTATGACAAGTGTAGAAGAAAGCAATGATGTGTGGTATGTTGACTCAGGTGCATCAAACCACATGACAGGTCATGCAAAATGGATGCAAGATGCAAGGAAAATGGAAAGACTAGGATTTGTGGAGACTGGTGATGATACTGCACATCCTATTGTGCAGATTGGTAGAATTCCTTTGTCTATACAGGATGGAAAAAAGAAATACCTGTCTAATGTATTTCATGTCATGAATATCACCAAGAACCTGGTTTCTGTTGGTCAAATGGTTGAGCATGGCTTGCAGGTCAGATTTAATCCTCATGGATGCTTTGTTGACAATATGAAAAATAAAGGTCGCTTGATAGCAAAAGGGAAGAAGAAGGGCAGGATGTTTACGTTGGTTGCAGACATGCCTGAATTGAGTGCAGCAATGTTTGCACATGGGACTGGTGTAGTTGCAAATATTGATATCTGGCATAAATACATTGGTCATGTAAATGTACATCGACTTAAATTTATGCAGGCCCAAAATATTGTTGAAGGATTGCCTAAGTTCAAGGTTGCAGAAATGCATAAGGTATGTGAAGCCTATCAATTTGGAAAACAAGCAAGGAAACCATTTCCTAAACATGTTCAAGAGAGTAAGAGGCCATTGGAATTAATCCACTCTGATGTGTGGACTACTAAAGCTGCATCTATTGGAGGCTGTCATTATTTTGTCACTTTTATTGATGACTACAGTAGAAAAATTTGGGTGTATTTTATGAAAAAGGAAAGTGAAGTCTTTGAGCATTTCAAAGCTTTTAAAGCTATGGTTGAAAAAGAAATAGGCCTGCAAATAAAATGCCTAAGGTCAGATGGAGGGAGAGAGTACCTCTCAAATGAGTTTGCAAGTTTCCTGCAGGAGCATGGTATAAAGCAGTAATATTCATGCAGTCATAGCCCACAATAAAATGGACTTGCAGAAAGGAAAAACAGGCATATTGGAGAGGTATCTCATGCCATGCTCAATGAAAAAGACCTACCAGATTATTATTGGGTTGAAGCAGTTGCTACAGTAGTCTACATAATGAACAGGACTCCCACTGCAGCAATACATGGCGTGATGCCAGAGGAGAGGTATACTAGTAGGAAACCAGATATTTCTCATTTGAAATTTTTTGGTTGCATTGCCTATGTTCATGTGCCAGATGAGTTGAAATCCAAGTTGGATCCAAAAGCTGAGAAGTGCATCTTTAATGGTTATTCTCTGTAGCAGAAAGAGTATAGATGCTATAACCCTTCTACTCGTAAGTTTACAATGAGCAGAGATGTTTTTTTTAATGAGATGAATAGCTAGTATAAACTAGTAAATGTGATTGATGATGTAGATGCACAAAATGGTAATGCTACACAGAATTCTACTCGTAAGTTTACAATGAGCAGAGATGTTTTTTTTTATGAGATGAATAGCTAGTATAAACCAGTAAATGTGATTGATGATGTAGATGCACAAAATGGTAATGCTACATAGAATTCAAGCAGTAATCACAAAATATTAGTGGACATATAGTGTCCTCTAGCATGGTTCACATACTTCGCCATGGATAGGCAGATTGAGATTAGGAGGATCTCCTCAAAGCAATGCAGATAGTGGTATGCAAGTATCTTAAAAAGGAAAAGAGAAAGTAGATCAGCCCATGGTTGATGTGAATGTAGGTCACTCTTATGTGGATGGTGAATCCAGTGGCTCAGAACAGAGCCTTGATATTCCTTCTATTGTTACACCTAGAGTAAGGAAGATAAGGGATGTTTTGAGAGCACCTGGTAGTGAGCCTATTTTGCGCAGGTCTACCAGAGCTAGGTATCCTATGGATAGGCCGAAATATGATGGATTTATAGCCATTCACTATGCCTATATGGTCAAAGTGATACATGAACCAAAACCCACTTCTTTTGAGCAAGCCATGGGAAAAGAAAAATGGGAGAAAGCCATGGATGAAGAAATGGATGCCTTGGAAGCAAATGCTACATGGGAATTGGTGCCTTTGCCTAAAGACAAGAATGCAATTGGCTACAAGTGGGTTTATAAGGTGAAGCACAATGCAGATGGTTCTGTGAACAGATACAAGGCAAGATTAGTTGTCAAGGGGTATGCACGTCTGACATATGGCATTGATTATAAAGAAACATTCAGTCTGGTTGCAAGGATGGCAACCGTAAGAGTAGTCATTGCTATGGCTGCATCAAAGGGATGGTCTTTACATCAGATGGATGTAAAGAATGCTTTCTTGCATGGTGATTTGCAAGAAGAGGTCTATATGGAGTAGCCACCAGGTTATGTTCATGCTATTCATCTTGAGCTTATTTATAGGTTGAAGAAAGCCTTGTATGGCTTGAAGCAAGCACCTAGAGCATGGTCTGATAAGATAGGACAATATCTTGTCACTATTGGCTTTCACATTTCCAAGGCAGATTTCTCACTTTATGTGAGAAAAACATAGAAAAGCGTTATGTTGCTTGTCATTTATGTTGATGATTTGATCATCACAGGTGATAGTGATGAAGATATCCTTCATATGAAAATGCTATTGAAGCATAAGTTTAAGATGAAGGATTTGGGAGAGTTGTGTTACTTCTTGGGCATTGAGGTGATTAGATCCACAAGTGGGATATGGCTCTTGCAGAGGCAGTGTGGATTGGACATGTTGTCCAAATATGGGATGACAAGTTGTAAGCCTATTTCAATTCCTTTGGAGCAGAATGTGAAGCTGAGCACAGATGCAGGTGAGCTACTAGAAGACCCTACTATGTATAGATGCCTAGTAGGAAGTTTGATTTATACGACTATTACCAGGCCGAACTTGAGCTATGCTATTGGTTTGGTAAGTCAATTTATGCACGCTCCAAGGAAACCGCATTTGGATGTGGCTAGACACATACTGAGGTATGTGAAGTCCACATTGTAGTATGGACTATTTTATGAGACTGGGGTTCAGATATAGTTGCATGGATACACTGATGCTGATTGGGCTGGTAGTATTTCTGATAGACGATCTACAAGTGGATATATGTTCTCTTTTGGGAGTGCTGCAGTCACTTGGAGCAGCAAGAAATAGCCTATAGTTGCTTTGTCGAGCACAGAGGCTGAGTACAGGGGTGCAACAATGGCTGCATGTGAGGCAGCTTGGTTGCCTAAGCTACTTTATGATATGCATAAGTCTACAGATGGGCCAGTTGTTATTTATTGTGACAACATGAGTAGTATACACTTGGCAAATAACCTAGTCTATCATGCTAGAACAAAGCACATTGAGGTGTATTATCACTATGTGTAGGAGAAGGTTCTAGTAGGTTTTATTGATCTAGTTTATGTCAGCACAGAGGATCAGGTAGCTGACATATTCACAAAGGCATTGGGTGCAGAGAAGCTGTGCAAGTTCAGAGACCTACTTGGTGTGCAGGAATTGGGATTAAGCTCGAGGGGGAGTGTTGAGATATCGAGCTCCACTCATGATATGCTAAGGTGACCGTTGTGCATTTATGTCACCAACTTGTTAGCTGCAAATGCGGTTGGTACACCACCTGAATAATAGCTGGATGACAGCTATCTTTATGTACTCTAGTTAGTTGCTCAGTTAGTATGCCACCTTAGTTAGCTGAGTTTGGTTTGAGACCCACATATAGGGTTCACCTATTCTTTTGTACTTAGAGTTCTTTTGGCTTTCACAACTAAGAAGAGGAAAACTATTTTTAGCCTCCACCTTTCTGTGTATTCCCCCATTGTGTATGTGAGAAAGCTGCAAGTGAGACTCCTTCCTTCTCTCCCACTCTCTTCACACTAAAAATGTGTTTTCCAAGGTTTTGGCTAGGTACAAAATCCAAACAAAACAAACCCCCGCCCCCCCCCAACACACACACATAGCCAAAAAACCAAACCACACCCAAAAAGCACACCTCACAAAACAAAACCCCGCACACACAAAAAAACGTACGGAAGGCCATGCGTATAGACGTATGGATGATGTACAGAAAATCCATTTGTACGTGTACGAATGCAACTATGATCTAGATGTGAGGTATCCTCCCTTTGTTGTCCACAATATTCTCTGGCTTCACCTTCACTCTCATTGTCAGTTTCCATAGTCTCCAAGTCACTAAATGACTTCGGATCTTCACCTTGTAGATAGGATAGTTAGTCCCATCTAGTTTTTGGGACTCTCTAAAGTTCCTAGATGGTGAAAGAAAGAACTTGACTGGAGGAGGAGGAAGGGAGAGAAGGGGCTGAGGCTTCTGCTTCTGAAATTTACATCTCTGCTACTAAACCACACAATAAAAATGAAAGACCAACTCTACCATCTGTAGACAAGAACTCTGTACACACTTGATTGAACTTGAGTCACCCTCCTTCTTGCAAGGGAACAGTCCTCCAGTCGTGGAAGTCTATTCCCTAGAGCTTCTAAATGAGGTTGTCCTTTAGCAAGGTCCCTACACTCAAGCTCCGACACTTGTGAGGCTCCTACTTGGGCTCTAATACCATGTTAGAAATCAACCAAAAGAGGGTATGCACAATAGAAGACTGATAGAATAGCCCAAGAGCTCACATAGTGTGTGTGGGGCATGGAATCACAAACTTTTTACTTCATGTGCTTCAAATAGATGTGCAGACTCATAAATAGACAATGATCTAGCCAGATATAGAAGCTACCAAAAGAATGTATTTCCATCCAAAGCAATGGACACAATACAAAAGAGAGGGATCCGAAGTCCCACTCGAGCGTGGTCCTTTAATCTTACCACCACATACTTCTACTATGTGCCAGATATCTCTAGAACTTGAGCCCACGTGCTCCACCTCGAGCGTATGTAGACTCTTTATCCATGATCCTTGCACCTTGCTGTCTAAGATGACAGCCAAGTGTGAAGCCTCTTCCAAGATCTTTGTCTGCAGGTCCTGGACACCTTTCGAGGGCTTGTGGAAGCCTGTCTAGCTAGCCTCCTCTTTCTACAATCTACTACTGAATTGCTCCTCCAATTGGATGATTGAATGCCCTGCATTGGGCTTTATGGGTCTCTAGGGCCCTTAAAATATCTGACCAATTCGCCCCTTGATGGCTGACTAGATCAAGCCCTCAACCGCCCCTGCTACTACTGCCTACAAGTGGGGGCCCACCATCCCCCCCTTTGTTGTGTGTGCTAATCGACTAGCTGGCCCCCACCATGCCCCCCCATTTTGGGGCTATGTGTTGGGCCATATGGCTGACCAGCCAGCTCCTTGGCCCTATAAAAGGGCAATGTGCTGCCCTTTTGCAGCCCCTCCCTTTGTTATAATTCTTGACCTTTGGATGTTGCTGCTAGGCCCTCCTGTAGGCCCAAAATTGCACCACTGATCAAGGTCAGAGCCTCTGCCCACATTCCTTTCCCCACATGATTATCATTATCCTACCCATGTGTCTCTTGTCTTGGCACATGTTGCCCTAGGTCTTCCTCCCCCACGCTCTCCTCATTTGGGGGCTTATAGATGGGGTCTGGGGAGGTGACCTTTCCAACAGATATGGAATGTTTTTATGTAGATCTCATTTTCCAAATGCAAGGATTCCATTGTTATTCTATCATGTTGCTCTACTTTTAGCGTTGTGCTTTCTTGGGCATTTTATGTGAACTGCCCATATTTTTCCAAGAAAGGCACATTCACACAGGTTTGATGTGGAAAGTGTTCCTAAGGTCTATAGTACTCAGCAAACATTTCACAACCAATGGTCCATGCATATATGGCTTGAATACCTGAAATTGTTCCCATAGGTAGGAAGAAATCATACAATGTCTGTCAGTGTAGGTAAAAAAAAGCTGCATATGAAATTTAGAACGTTTGCTTCTATATTCTCCCAAATATGTTGAAGGTGAGGATGCCGATCTACTCAAAACTGATGCACAAAGCCTTTCAACATTTTTGTGGAAGATCAGCTCCTCTATGTTCTTATATGATGAGGTTTAAGGCATGTTGGTTGCCCACATGGTTGTCCACTGCAGCAGACAATGGCAGCAACAGTAGTCAGGTACATCCAAACTAGGCTGGTCTTGCATCCAAAGATTTTAAAAGGTGGCATTTTCCTTAAAATTAAGGAGATAATCACCCAAATGAGAGGGGCCTATTTGGAGAGCCTACTCCCAGGGTTCCAATGAGTCACCACCTGTCTGTACTCGAACATCAAAAAGCATATCTAAAAATAGCTTGGTTGGCTCATGGCACACAATTCTTGTTCTCTAATTTTCCAATTGAACGGTAACAAAAGTGATGAGTGGAAAATAAAATGACATTCAAAACTAGGTTTCACATAGGAAACTTTTAAGTTGGTTGTTTACATTTGGATGAATATGTACACACTTGGTGGTGAGAATTTTATAGACTTGGACTTGGGAATGGAGAGAAATAGAACAAATTCATGTGCACCAACTAGTCAAAACCACCAAATCCACTCCATGATATCTTGAAATCACCTTCATCAAAATGGCTACTACATGCTTTTGCTAGGACATTGTTGAAATTTTGAAGGTTGACTACTCGACATTAGGCATAAATATGCTTTGTCTGTGGAAGACTAGATTTTCAGTAAGAGTAAAGCAATTGTTATTGTCACTGAGTATTACTATGGGAAAACTTCCTTTTTGGAGTGCCATCCTCCTCTCTCTAGTAAGATAACCTTTATTTATCAACAAGATTCACCTTGTTGCAATTTGGAGTGTAATTTCATGTTAGTAATACTCATGCCAATGCATTGTCTAACTCACAGTTTGATTCACAATTTTTTATGGTTGGGACATAGATACTTGAGTGAGAGTCAGTTGCAGAGGACTTCACATTATTGGGATGAAGAAAATGTCATGGCTTACATCATTCTCTTGAACTCATTCCATATATTGGGATAGATCTTTTGTAATCCTTTAAATATGTGACATGAATATCGGGAAGAAGAAAGTAATTGTTATCTTTTTCTCGTATATTGTAAAATCGTGTGCTTGCTTTATAAAATAATACTAAATGTCATTTGGGACTAATGAATGTTAAAAAAACCTTTGGATTTTAGTGTGAAGATATTAAAGGTGACCATCATGGAGTTTTGGGGGTGAAAGTTGACTTATGCCATGTACATGTTTACATTGCAAGTAGTCTTTAGTCACATTCACAACCTTTCTTACCTTGCATGTTTGTATTTTGTCAATTAGGTAAGCTTGTGCTTGATGGTGATCCATTTAGATTTTAATAAAAACTTTTGTGGATTAAATAAAGCTTGCACATTCACATATGCATGCAATTGATATACATCTTTATTACTTGTAGTTGGTGGTAGGTTGGATTCTAGCATTAATGTTTCAAGTGACCCATGTTGTTGAAAAGGCTACTTATCAAGTTGTGGATTTGAATTATGGAGTTCCAAAATTGGCAAAAGATTAGGAAGCTCTATAGGTAGACTTGTATTATCATGCTATGAAGCTAGTAAACTATTGTTTATCCTTCGGTCCTCACTTAAGTTTTTTTTAATAAACTCTTTAGTGCTA
The DNA here is from genome assembly GCF_047967505.1 of Dipteris shenzhenensis. Classification (NCBI taxonomy): domain Eukaryota; kingdom Viridiplantae; phylum Streptophyta; class Polypodiopsida; order Gleicheniales; family Dipteridaceae; genus Dipteris; species Dipteris shenzhenensis. Next base: position 45,618,724 of record NC_141621.1, on the reverse strand, counting down.
TTGGCTACTATGTTGTTTATTTTGCATGTTGTAAGATTGCAAATGAGAACTCTCATACAATCCAAACTATTCTTTTGTCTTGTCTTGCAGATCCAGGAGATACTCTAGATGCCTAGTGCTAAGAATGGTCCCACACAGACCATGGATTTCGCAGATTGTGCTCATTTCACCTTGAGTTGATAATCCCGTACTAGACATTTTAGAGGAATAGACTAAATATCTAGATCATTTCATTTTACAACATTTGTATTCTATTGTACTTTCCATGATGATGAGACATCCCATGGACATCATTGTAACATCTTTGGTCTCATAGGCCCACTGAGTCTTTAGTAGATGCCTTAATCTCTCTCTCTCTCTCTCTCTCTCTCCCCAATCACACACACACTCTCACACAAACACAAAGGTAATGGATTCTATTAGATGTCTGATCTTTCTTTTCATTTATTTTCCTTGATGAGAGCACTTAGTTAGGTATTTGAGATATTTGTCTTTTTGGATTTTTCATTGTAATAGACATGTTTTGGGTGAATTGATACTAAAACGGGGTGGGACTTCATGTGGTAATATACTCTTGTTTGTTTCCAATTTCCTCCTCATAGTTTGTATATCTTGAATTTAGTAAATGTGTTGATAATTTTATGTATGTATGTAGCAAACTTCGATTTACGTCCCATTTATGAATACACTTTTTAAAAAATATTATGCCACCATTGAAATTTTTGGTTATATGGACAATTTGACTCATTTGTTTATGATATGTATGTATTTACGTCTTGTTTATGTATGCATTATGAAAACACAATTTTTAAAAAGATTATGATACCATTCAAAGATTTGGCTATATGGAGAATGTGACTCATTTGTCTACGATACTCATTATAGCTTGATATTGAAGTTTGATAACAAACCCTTATTTAGTGCATGATAGAGGAACATCGTCCCAATGATTCCATGCTATCATGCTTATGGTTCTCACCATTTAGGGGTGTTAACATAGTTAACATTTATATCCGGATATGGATAAAATATATATCAACCATCTTATTTAAAAATTTAGGTGAACTTTTGTGGGTGAGCTTTTTCCCAAAAAAATCAAATTAGGCGAGCTTTTATGTCTACTATTCATCTGTTGGATGTCTTTGATCATCTCTTTCCTAAGTTTTCAATTTACAATGAGAGAGAGAGAGAGAGTTCCCTGTTGAATATATGTTCAGAATACTTCCGATTGAGGCGAGAGATCCACACTGAAACATTAACTCCTCACCTTGCAACCCCTTCAACTTAAAGTAGATGTGGAATACTCAACCTTGTTAACACTAGTGATCCTACGGGTTTGAAAACTCAATCAAGTTCAGTGATCAGAGGACTAGATGAATGCCAACTTGACGCTGTCACAATGGCAGAAGGGAATGTTGTGCGATCTCGCGAGCATCAGTGCTCACACCTACCGTGATCGAGGCTGATGGTGCAATTCAACTATCTTCTTATGGAACACATGAAGAAAGATGCAAATACAATCAAGAAGACGACACCGAAGATCAAAAATCTTATGACTTGTCACCCACAAGGGAACGGGCAAGTGGAGATGACGAACAAGCTTATGATGCATATCTTGTACAAATTTATCACGACAGACAACTACCAGATGGAATTACAAGCACTATTTGAAGAAGATTCATCAAGCTGAAGTAAGAACGGTGGTTGCAAACAAGAAGAAAGTTTTCCTAAGTCCGAAAATCCATAAAGAAGCGAGTTCTGACATTTTCGATAATCAACAGAGTAGGTATGGTTTTGAAATTGTTTCAAAAAACTAATAAGTGAAAAATAGATGTGGGCATGGCACATCACATGCACGATAATGAATGTTAGAGAAAAGAAATGATGAAGATTCCATCTCACAAAGAACACTTCTACAAGTTTGAGTCTAAAGAGAGCAAACACATCATAACAAAGAATAAAAAATCACCAGTGACCCTGAAATCCCACTAAGGGCAGAGAACCGGGTCCAAACGGTGTCTAGGGAAGATGACTAGGCATAGAGCCTAGAAGACCAATGTAATATTCATTCGGAGATTGATGTGGTGTTGGGTTTGGATGAGTTAGATTTGAGAAGGACTAAGCATCGCATTCCTATCAATTTGTTCAAACAAAGTGGACATTGAGGGTGTACCAGTTGGCCTTTCAAAACTCAAGGATCTCGACAACTTTGCTTCGGAAAACCTCAAAGAAGCAGCAAGTGAAGACGAAAGCACATAAAGAAATAATCAAATATTTGATCAAAACCCAGATGAAGAAAGAGATATGGACATAGAGCTAGAGACTAAATCCGAGAGATGTACTAATTGAAGAGGAGCAAGATACAGACATAGAGCCGGATTTAGAAATAAACAATCGTGGATATTACACATTTTCAAATAGCCCAAGAGAGGAGGGTGAAGAACTAAATGAACGAGCGTCGAAAAGTCCATCGAGACTCCCACAACCACTGGCATTGCCAATGGCACACCCAAATGTAGCCAGCTTGACATGTAAGTTTTCAAAATTCTGGGGAGAAGAGAAGGAAGATCCGGACAGTCATGTCGCTCAATTCAAGACATGATGGTAGGCAAGTGGCTTCAATACTTTGTTTGGAGACCTAGAAAAGCTCCAACAATTTGTTGGAATGCTTGTAGGAAAGCAATGAGATGGTTCACCCCATATGGAGTGGCAAATTTTACAACATACGATGAACTCAAGATGTCATTTTTGGAAAGATTCAAAAAGGAGAAGACTCCAAGTGATGTCCAAAAAAAGTTTGAGGGAATTAAAATAGAAAAAGCTATTAGTGGAGGATTATGCTCAGTAATTTCTCAATTTGAATGCAAGACTCACTCCCATGGAAAGACCAACACCATAAACAATGGTGGAAATTTTATGCAAGGGACTTCAGTTGAAAATCAGAAGCCCTGTCAATGGGATGGCAATTTTGATGTCCTAATGGATTTAACACTCTCATACAGGTAGCCAAACATGTATAAAGGTGAATTGGCACAACAAAGAAGAAGAAGAAGAAGAAGAAGACAAGAATAGATTCTAAAGAAGATTCCGACAGTAGTATGGACGAGACTCAAAAAGTGAGTTTGATTCTGGATTTGTCACAAGCAATGACGATTTTTACAATGATTTGGATGATGAAACGAAATCTTGAAGAAGAAGAAGGTAGAAAAGCAAAAAAAAAAAAGGAAAATGTAAAGGTGAAGAAAGGAAAGAGCAGTCAAAGTAAAAAAAGACCTCCAAATCAAAAGAAATAGCAAAACTGGTGGTGCAGAAACTCCAAATCATGGGAATGACAAACAACCGACCACAATTCAGTGTGGTATTTGTATGGAGAATCATTCCACATATGTGTGTTGGTATAATCCCAATGCATGGACAAATCAATGCAAATAGCAACCGAGCTAATACGATCTCCATTGGGGTGAATGCTGTAGAAGCAGTGCAATAAATGCAACAACCACCACAACAAGGCAATTGGAATCATCAAAGAAACTGAAACCAACAAAGGCACTTGGGTCCGAACTCCAAAGAATGCCGATATTGTCAGGTGTCGAAAGATCACAGACTAAGACCAAATTGCCAATTATGGGTGAAGTATCGATTGGAGGAGGGGTTGACAATCACAAGATACCCACCCCGGAACCAACAACAGAATCAACAACAACCTCAACTACCACCACAAGCCAACACGATAATAATTCAGGAACTACCAAAAATCCCACCACATGGAGGGACATGCTTGGCAAAGAATCACCAATACGATCAATATGAGTTATGCAACTATTCCGGATGTATGCTCATTGCAGAGAGTTCAGAAAAGATTGATGTGATGGCCATGACATGATCTAAGGGGCTAGTGAGGGAAGACCCATTAGAAGACAAAGGAAGAAAGACCAAGCAATTGTGCTGGCAAGATCAAGAAGTAGTAGGCACATCAGTGCTCAAGGAAATACAAAAGATACATGCTAAGGAGGCAAAAAATTTGGTCTACCAACCTAAGGAGAAATTCGGTGGTATGGTTAATCCAACAGGCGATTAGACAAAAAGTCCTGCGTAGAATCCACCGACTCAGTTTGAAATAAAATCCACAGATCGGAATCCAAAATTGGAATGTAGAAAATCATGTGAGGATGGATTCTTAGAAGAATTGTTCATGGCTCTGAAGCAGGCATCAATAAAAATCACACTAGATCAACTACTATTGAGTCTAGTTCCAGCATTTTGGGAAAACTTAATCAAGCAATTTCTAGATTATGAAAATTTGAAATAGATAGAGGAAGTCCTGCAAGAGGAAGAGTACCAAGATGGTACAAAAGATCCACCAGTCATGCAGGTTGAACCAGATGACATGGACTACAACGTCCCAGCCACATAAAGATACATTGCAATGGTTAAGAAATACAAGGTACATGAACATTCTTCCACATGGCATGTATAATAAGATGGGGTTGAGTGACATAGAAGAGGCCCCATTCCAAATAAGGATGGTAGATTAGTGGTGTGTCCAACCAATGGGCATTGTTTGAAACTAGCAAATCATCATTGAAGGAATGACATTCAAAGTAAATTTTGTGGTTCTATAAATGGAAAAAGATGATTTTTCCTACTCGATGCTATTGGGCCGACCTTGGTTGTTCAAAATGACACGGATCAAGTAGGATTAGGGAGCATCCCAAATCACAACTCGAAGTGGAAAGAAAAAACTACGATTAGAAATGACTCTAAAGATGGTTCTGCAAAAGGAGAATAGACCATTGATTGCACAATATGCCAACAACTTATAGAAATGGACATTGACAAGGAATAGGAATTCCTGGATGTGAATCCATCAATTGTACCTCTATTTGAAGTGGATGTGAACCACATTGTGCAATAGTACATGGCAGAACTAGCCCAAGTATTCCAGATTTTAGCCAAAAAACCTAATAGCGTCCAAAAAAATCCGACAAAATGGTCGTGGACTCGAAATTTGAAAAGAAGTGGAGGATAGTTCAGCACATCAAAAATGGAGTAAACATGTAATGAAAGAAGCCTTGGAAGAATATGAGGATCAGATGAAAAGAACATCGAGAGTAAAGGAAGATGATTTGGAGGAATTGAACCTCGGAATGATGGAAAAAATGCAACAAGTGAAAATCAACGCACACACAACAGGAAAGTTTAGGGAGGATCTGGTGTAGTTGTTGATAGAGTTCAAAGATATGTTTGCTTGGGAATACACAAATATGAAAGGAGTGGACCCAAGTCTTTGTGTGCATCACATCAACCTCAAGCAAGATGAAGTGTCAACTGTGCAGTAGAGATACCAAATGAATCCAAACTACATGAAGTTGGTGAAAAAAGAAATTGACAAGCTACTTAGATTTGGGTTTATCTACCCTATGGATAAGGTCACATGGTTTTCACCCATTGTGATTGTCTCGAAAAAGAATGACAAACTACAGGTAGAAATCACTACATTCTGGTAGTGATAAATTACTACACCAAGTAGGTGGAGGCATAAGCACTCAGAGATAATTTCTCGGCCAGTACATCAAAATTACTATATCAGAAGATCATAACCTATTTTGGATGTCCGATTGAATTGGTATTGGATCAGAGAGGCCTCTTTTTGGGAATGGCATAGTAAAGAAGCTAACGACAATTCACATGATTCTACACAAAGTGGCATCAACATATCACCCACAGTGTAATGAGCATGAAGAAAGCACCAATAAAACAATTAAATGTATTCTAAAAATGATAATGCCAAAAAACAAGGACTAGGATACCAAACTTGATTCAACTTTGTGGGAATTTCGAACAGCGTATAAAGCCACCATAGAGATAAGACCATTCCAATTGTGGTCTATGGGTTGGAAGCCATCATTTCGATGGAGTTCATTGTTGGTAGTCTTCAGATCACAATAGAGAAATTGGTAGTCAATGGAATTTTACCAAGAGCAACTCACACATCTCGAAGAAGATCGGTTAAAAGGATGGTATACAACACAAATAATTCAGTAATGTAAAGACAAGCATGGGTGAACAAGAACATAAAATACAAGTTGTTTAAAGAAGGAGATTGGGTTTTGATGTTCAACTCCAAGTTGGGCAAATTCCCAGGTAAATTGAAGTTGAGGTATGATGGGCCCTTTAAAATAATTGAGGATATGGGTTAGAGGACATTCCGTTTAAGGGATATGCATGGTTTTATCCTATCCAAACCCATGAATGGATTCTAACTCAAGCCTTTACTCGGTCTATGGAATAGGTTCGACGAGTCAGAAATAGGCGGATTGGTTCAGAATGGATCCAACAAATCAGATTTTGTTGGAGTTGAGTTTGAAAATTTAGATCTGGTTAGAAATCAAAATCAGGCCGACATCTTGGATGTGGCAGTCCAATATCTCAAGGCTATAAAAGTGGCCATCAGTACTTAAAAGGGTGATAGTGAGGGTTCACACATGTGGAGGTTACTGTTCAAAAATTCATGCTCCTATTGTGTGAATGCTCACAATCTCTATGATTTAATCCTTCAATGCAAGTCTGTGCTCCCCATTTTCGTCAATCACATTAGAAGCTCCTAGGACTCCCTTAGCATGCGAGGCACATTATGTAATCTTCTTGAACACAAAGAAGCAATTCAATGCCTATATTATCTTGGCTAAACAATACCAATCACAAAAGATCTTGCTTTACCTTAAAAATAGCCATGTGATGTTTTTGTCCTACATGTAAGAATAAAAAGTAAATTGTAATAAAGTCCAGCATAATCATGTATTGAGTTGAATGCCTTGCATGAGCGATTGTGATGCTAAATAAAAATTGGGAGATTTGACCCTCTCCATAGATAAAGAATGCAAACATTCCAATTGTTTACAATTGCCAAAATGGATTAATAATGTAGCCAAAAAGGGATAACATTAATAACATTCCAATCCTTTACATCCTCTACTCTTTGCATTGGCTACTACTTTTTAAAATTTGCTAGTACTCCCTTTTTTACAAGGAGTAGAAAGCAGAATGAAAAATTGCAAGTGTGTTGCTTGCATCGTGCATCATCTAGCTCAAGATCTCTTTAGTCATGTCTTGAGTATAGTATCAAATGGATTAACCATGCCTTAACTACAATGTCAATTGTATTAATCATGGTGAAGTACTTGGGATGCACCCTTAGGATAGCATCAGCAAGAAATTTGGTTATTGGTCTACTAACCCTATATTTTATTGTTAACAAGTTGGTTTATTGGTCTATTAGCTATATCATTTAGAGGGGAATTTGTTGTTCTCAAGCATAGGGGTAGGTTTTTTTTTTTTTTTCGGGCAAAGGTGTAGGTATATTTTGGTAGCCTCTATTGTGTACGCTTGTGTGTGTGGAGGTTTGATAAATCCCACAAAGTTTATCTTGAAAAATCTTGTGAAAGATTTTTGTGGTAAGAAGAACAAGGGGAGAGATAGTATCAAAGGATCATAACACCTAAACTTAGAGTAGGCTTGGGAGTTTTGCAATTAGAATTAAATTGGAATACCTTACCTACAAATGGATGGTGTAGCTAGAGATAGTTTTGGAAGTTTGGGTATCCCACTAGATTGAAATGTTTAGGTGGCTTGTTGAGGAAGACATCGAAAATGGAGTTGGAGAAGGGCTAGGAGTGTGGTGGAGGACCTGCATTTTCTTTACTTTCCCTCTTCAAATTATGGAATCTAGTGTAATAAGGGACGACTCTTTTATTTTTACCCTAGGGAATATGATGGTTAATATAGCTTTGTAATTTTGTTTTGAGGTTTTGTAGTTTAAAGTAGGGAAACGTCAAGTGACAAAGAATTCATTTTAGATAACCACATCATTGAATTGAAAAGGCCTATTATTAACACACTACTTTGTGTCAAAAGTCTTGCAAGAAATGACATGTCATTGTTATTTAAATTGTGGAAAGTAAAATTTCAAATAGGATTCTACGAGATCAGCTTAGTTGATTAAGTACCCATCCTTTTATATTCATTGTTTAGTCATCATTAATATGCAAGATGCCACAGTAGTGATGCATTTTGCATGGAGGTTTTGTGGAAAACTTGCCTTCTTGTATTAAGGTGCATTCATTTTTATAGTGAAGTGTACTAATCTCTGCTTTTGCATTGGCATCTACTTTCTTATAAATATGTGGATTATTTTCTAATAATGTGCCCTGGTAATTTGTTTTTAATGTATAAGTTTATGAGTGACTAGAGTTTTTAGTTTTAAAGATGTTTTACTAAGTTCTTACTTCTTTGTCCTCTTCTATGCATGTGTGTGTGTGTGTGTGTGCACGTGCACACACACACACATACACATGTATACTTCCCCAACTATTAATTATCCTTTTATGTACCCCCCATGAGATCTCCCCTTTACACTGTCTAAGCACTCTCTTTTTAACCACCCCACACATCAAGCACACTAATCCTCCCATACCTCTTCTAATCCCTTCTCAACCCATGCATTACTCCACTTGTGACTTTAAAAAATAAAAAATAAAAAAATCTAAGAATCCATATGGTTGTCTATATTCCTAGGTAAAGATATAACAAGCCGGGAAAAGAGGCATTACCTATCTACCCAAATGTGACTATGATATTCTAACACCTAGTTTTTTGGACTGCCTAAGGATTCGACATCTTTTTTCAATATTGTGTTTGTCAAACTCAGTATTATTAAAAATTCTTATTTTGGAAAATTTTACAAACTCTAATCATTGCATTTTTCAACTTAGATGTCTCAAACCATTTTTTCTTATATGTTCCCATTTTTTAAACTTTTTATCCAATTGATGGAATTAATTGTATCGCTCAACTATTGATGGGACTTTTTAGTCTAAATCGCACACACACATAAAGCACATTTTTGAATGGAAAATGAAAGTGGTTCAAGTTGAATAACAAAATCTAATTGTGTTCTTTTCTTGCACATACTTGCTTTCGGTTCTAAATAGTTACTCTTATAGTTGGTGAGTCTAGTTGCCATTTTTTATGAGCATTAAAAGCATGTAATAGTATAGATGATGTGTGTTAAAATAAATATCCTATTGGGGTGTTTGAATATGAATGGCGTGATACGGCATCTTCTAGCATTTACAACTTTGTTGCTTTGTTTAAGACATAATTTTGTTATTTTGTTTTGAGGTAGTTTGGTGTTAAAGGAGGGAAACCCAAATTGGATAAAGATTTAGTGTATAATTTTATGTTGGGTTAGACCTTAAAGGCCCAGGAGGGCCCAGGAGGTGGAGCCTTTTTACTTGATTCAAAAAAGCTATTTGAGATCTAACTGCGAAAAGGATTTCCTTTCCAAGTAGACTTGCATCCCGATGAATTCTTGGCTACGGGCAGTCAGGAAGGCATTACCCCACAACGAGGTCATCATCAAAGCCGTCCTGCAAGTGGTTATTCGCTTCACTATGTTCCATTTCATCAACTATGTGGGTGTAAAAAATTATACAAATTCATAGCAACAATCTCCTTATATCTTTCTACGTCAAAGGATACCATTGCATATCATGCCATATGAAGAGGGATACTACTATGAATGTTGAAGGGTTGTGGTAAAATCATCATCTGAAGAGAGAATGCATTTTCTTTGATGAAATTCATAATGACATGTGACAAGGCAAATTATTTATGCATTGAAGAAACATCTTATGTTAGGTAAACACATTTCTTTTCAAGGTGTGGAAAACTCTAAAGGTAGATTATGTTCATGGTTAGACAAACTATTTTATTAGTTCTTGTGAGAGTTGGCATAACTTGTACTATTACTAGGTATGGGATAAATTGGTAATGATTGAAATTGATGATTATGCTTCTTAAGTGGTTGATTATCTATCTATACCATTTTCTGGGAATTAATAAATTTGATACAATATTGATGACTCTATGATCCTTTTGTTGCATGGCCTAGTTTCCACTAAGTTGCATAGCAATGCAAGCGTAAACCTCTTGAACATACCTTTAATATACCAAGAAGACATAGAATAGCCCTTAAAATGAGAATTTGGGGCCACCCTTTAAATGTGATGGCTATCGTGGACATTGAGAACAATTGTATTGAGATTTAGTGACTTTTGTGGTGCCATGATGGGACATTAGTGATTAGTGAGAATTGGGGAATTGGAAGGGAAATTTTTATTAACCAAGGGCACATAATGAGGAGGTGGTTCATTGCTAATGGACATGGATTAAATGTTGATTGTGGATGCATTGGTCATGTAGACTAGAGATGGTAGAAATCGGTCATTGGTCACATTGATTTTCATGAGTCATTGAATGTAAAAACCATTTGAGTTAAAACACTATATAAGCTATTTTCCTTCCCACTTAATAGTAAATAACAACGTGATCCTGTCCCTCCCCATGACTTGGATACCAATAATTTTCAATCTTAGTGCCAACACCTTGTTTAAGATCACAATCTTATTTCCTTCTTATTTACTTCTTCTTAACTTTCCTTTATAAATTCCTTATTTCTTTGTTCCTAACATGCCTTAGTGCCATCACCTTGTTCAAGATCACAATGTTATTTCCTTCTTCTTAACATGCCTTTTAAAAAATAGGATGTAGTCAAAAGCACTCCCAAGTAAAACATTATGGTCTCAAGGTTGACTTAAACTTTAAAATATCATGATTGCAACCTTACAAGGGGAACATGAATTGCATGCCCACATTTGTGAGCTATGTAATTTCTCCCATTCTATGGTTTGTGGTGGTTTTGATACATTACTCCATCAAGGCTCTACTTTCCTCACTTGTAGCATCAAAATGTTGTATTTAGATAAGTTGTAGCATCAAAATGTACTCCATCAAAAGCTCTACTTTCCTCAGTTGTAGCCACAAAATGTACTCCATCAAAAGCTTGACGTTCCTCACTTGTAGCATCAAAATGTTGGAAGGAAAATAACAAACAGCTAGGTAGGAAAACAAATTGTGATGTATTTTTAACACTTGTTTTCTACATAGATGCACAATCCTTTCAACATGAAGCTTGCCAAGGGGAAACGATATCCCACCATGCCCCACGTGCTAACTAGAATCCTAGAAATTATATCTATTAGAAGGTTGTCACAATAGGAAACATGGTTGTAAGGTACATTACCACAAATGCAACATGGTTGTAAGGTACATTGCCACAAGAGGCAACATGGTGGTAAGGTATGTTGCAAATCATGATGTGACAAAATGCTACATTATCAAAAAATTGGGCCACTTTCATTAGTTAGATTTGTCATTTTTCTCACATCACAATTTAAATTATATCACAGTTTACGTAGGTAAAAACACTATGGAAGGTGTACTAGATGACAATCATGTTGTTCGAACATTGTGCATGGAATTGGAATGCTTGTGCAAAACTAGCATGCAAGTTCTTCAATACGTATGCTGAACATTATTGCTAACAAACAATCCATGACCTTGTAAGAGGTATATGTAGTGATCCACTTTGGCTAAACAAGCCTGGTACAAGTGGGCAAACTAGTTCTTTGATCAAAATTCGTTCTTATTCATAAAAGAAGAACAAAATAGAAAAGCATGGTTTCACCAAGTGACCCTTCCTAGTTTCTTGAAAGCCTTATCCTAAAATTCGATCAATTGCCTAATGCATAACTTAAGAGAAAAATTAATGGCCCGATATGGTTGTGCGTGTGGTTGTGATAATGGCATCATCTTTCTCCAAACAATTAAAACTACTTTGTTACTCAAAGCCATCCACAATGCCTATGATAGCGGCCATCTAAAATGTCATTCCTTGCTACCTTTGAGTTACTTTGAGCATTGCCACATGAGGTGCCTGATGGTATAATATAGTTTCTAGTAGCCTTAGAGGGAAGTTTCATGCAAGGCGTTTGCTACTATAATTCAATTGCATTCTTGTAGCCACTTTTATCTCACTTTGCACATGATTTCAAATTGGGGTAAGAGTGGCTAGGGATTGGAAGGCTTTCCAAAGAGGATGAGCTTCAAATAATATGGCCCTACCCTAACTCTAATACCCATTTGCTCGTGTCATTTACTTGTTCTCTATAGCAATGCAAGAGCTTGGATCTCCTATAGTTTGTGAAGTGTCTCATAAGGCCCTCCTAGATGTCATGATTAGCAAGGCTTGAAATAAAATCTAGGGATTTTATAGAGTCCCCATCATTTAAAAGATAAAATCATGTTAGCCTTGCACAAAAGGTGACCCATGTTGCACGTTTGGAATGATATCCTATGTAGAAGGTGCTATTCAAGCTTGCTCCTAGCAAAATTATCCTAATGTAGATGCTTATTAGTAGAATGCTGGACTGTAGTATATCCGTTTTCATATGCAACTAGCATTTGGCTATGGATTGAGCTACTTGCTTAAATGCAAGCATTCTAATCTAGGTGAGTAATTGAACACGTACCATCACAGTTAAAGGTGGTGAAATTTTAAAAATTGTTTTGTCATAGAGTGCATGATAGCCTTAAGGGAGGTGGAAACTAGTTGTCAAATAATGCAATGAATAGGGCACATTCTTGTTGCTATAATCACAACCAAATGTGTGAGATTATCATAAATAGAGTAAGTAGCTTTGTGTCGTAGATGAACCATCTTTAAATGCAAGGTCACATGGGAATGCCTTGTTATCCCAAAGATTGTACCTTGTTGACATGTGGTACTCCTCTTGAGTTGGTATGAACAATTCAATGTCTTGCCTTCAAGAATGTAGCTTTCTGCCATGCTTTTGTGTTTGCATGAAAAATTTGAAGGCTTGCTTCTCAAATGTAGCTTGCTAGCATCTGACCGTGCTATCATATTTGCACAAACAATTCAATGGTTTGCCTACTTGAGAGCCAACTCATAATAAGCAAGGAGGAGTTGGTAGTGTCAACAACTGCTAATCACTTGTTTGATGCTAGCATTATGACTAGAGTGAGCTAAGTAAGTAACCCCTTCCATGCCTAGGACCTTGATATGCAACGCGTAGTCTAGATGGGCATTTATAAGTATAGAGTCTTACAATGACCCCTTTGCTACCCACTTCAAGGTGCTAGTTAACAAAGGCTTTATAATTTCCCTATGCTACTAAAAAATGCACTAGGCATTTGAGTTGATTGTAAATGTAAGGGTAATGAATCAGCCAATGAGAAAGAAGGGGATGGTGATTAAATTAAAATTTATTCCTCTAGCATTGGATTTTTTATTGATAAAAAGAAACCCATTGCTCTACGAAGTTCAAATAGCGAAGCTTGAACCATAGGAAAAAAGTATTTGCATGTTTGGACTAAGGAAGTTCAAATTGACAATAAAAGCCTTTGGGAAGAAAACAAAGTTTGCTAGGAAGCTAAACTTTAGGAAAAAAGGATTTGCTTGTTTGGATGTGGATGAGTCATGCTTAAAGAGAGATGGTCTGGCGATTTTTAGCAAGCATGTTTATTGAAATTGTTAAGATGAGTCAACAACCTCTCAAGCTTAGTACACACTTCTGCACTTATAGGTAGATAGTAGGCTCCCCCAATTGAAAAGACTTAAAATTTTATTAATCAATGAAAAGGGGGAGGAGTAAGAGGACATTGAATAATGAGGAGGTCTTTTATTTATGAGGTAAGGGCCCCTTATGAGGGTAAGACTTAAAAACCCTTTTACAACAAAATTTCCTAGTGAAGCTACTTTACAGTTCAAATCTCTCTTTTGAATGAAAATTAGAAGTTATCCCTTTGCCCTTAGCTTAATGAAGCTATTGTACCTTTTCACCTAAGAAATCAATTAAATTCTCTATTGAAAAGGACTTCTAATTAGTTCTCCCCTTAGGTTAAGCTATATGTATGGAATAGTTTGTTGAGATCAAGGGCGTTTAGAAGAGGGGACATATAGTTGGGAGCTATGCTAACTTAAGAATTAGGTGAGAGAGACATATTGGGGAGCCAGATTGTTGCAACAAGATGGTAGGACTACTATAGCCTTGCTATTAATATGCATACAAGAGAGAGAAAAAAAAATGCAGCACTAAGTCTAATATATTATGAATAAGGGTCTTCTTGAGTGCAAGTGTCAAGGGCTAAAAAGAAATAAAGAAGTGTGAGAAGATAAGGGCCTTGAGCCTAATTCAAAATTTAACCAATTCTTTATAATAGGTCCCCATGATGTTTGTAAATTGGCATTTGTAATCATGGTTCCCTAGCTCGTCAATAATTAATATAAGGTATAAACCCCCCTTTTCAAAAAATTAATGCCTCACTCCTACTCGATTCTCAAAGCTTGTACAATGGCCCTGCTCGGTCCTTCTTCTCGAAGCTTCCAACTGCCTTGTAAGTAGTCTACAAAGCCCCCTCCACTTGCTGCTAAGCTCTCCTTTGCCTCTCCCATCTCCTCGCTCCTGCGTCTTCCATCTCCTTGCTCCTGTGTCTTCCATCTCCTCGCTCCTGATAGTGTCTCTCCCCTCCCTTTTGCTCAATATACTTAGCCATCCACTCCCCCCCCCTGGCCAGGTCTCTCGCCTCCCTCTCACTCAGCCTCTCTGCCTGTGCTGCCACCACCTCTGCTAGACCACACCCCTTTTCCCTTAGAGAGGGTTGAACGTATGGATGGGTTGAGAAGTAATAGGGAATTTCCTTCTACGTGAAAATCATCTGTGGTTCATCAGCGAATCCGAGGAACCCAATATGCGGCCATGATGAGTTTTATTAGGCAATTAGTATTAGTAGCAAGAAGCATGGAACCAATTAAGCTAAGTGAAAGATGCATCCATTAAATGGGAAGACAATTAAGCTAAGCGAAAGCTTCTAGCTGTGGGAAGCTTCTAGCTCCCTTTTGAAGCCTCCGTGCTTTGCTCGCTGCCTCCATCTCAGGTGCTCCCTTCTTCTCTCATGATGTGTCCCCTCCAGGCTCTCTTCATCTCTCTCTCTCCCCCCCCCTTCCATTGCAAGCTCCCTTCATCTCTCACCTCTCACCTAGTTACCTCCCTTCAGGTTCCCTTCCTCTCTCTCTCTCTCTCTCTCTCTCTCTCTCTCTCTCTCTCTCCCCCCCCCCCCTCTAGGCTTGCTGGCTCTCACTGGGCTTCCTCTCAGCTATGATAAATTAAGTGTTAATCAAGCATCATAACAAACAACTACCCTCTCTCGCCTTCCTCTCAGGCAGCTCCCACCGGAACCTCTCACGCAGCCTCCCACCTCCCATAATTTTCTTCAAAAGATTGGAGATGAAAATTCTATGTAGTTAGTTTTAGATTCTCGAATACGAGCGAGGAACTCATCGTGAGAATATAAAGACTTGCTTAAGAGAGCATTCCCACATTTCAACCTAAATAATAGCATGCTTTTATGGCAAGAAAGGCTGAGGCAACGAGGGAAGAAGCATCAGCGGGACCTTGTGTTGCCCGACGAGACAGGTGGTTTCTCCTCACACACTCTAGAGTCTAGGTGATTTCTCCTCAAACACTCTAAATAATATTTTGGCCTTCCAACTTGGTTGTAGAAATGGGAGGCGTGGCCCGTCGAAATTCGAATCCACAAAATATCACATAATTAAAACGGTCGGTTTTTTACAAGTAGACACGGACAATAGCGATTGGGTTTGGCGGCGGCCGCCAAAGAAGGCAGAGTTTCTGAAATATAACTGGCGGGGTTTTTGGAGGGCGGGCGCTCATTAAAGCGGGCATACCTAACGCCAGGGGACATTTAAAGCGCCAGCGAAATAGCGGTTTGCCTTTTCTCTGCGCTCTCATCAGCTTGAATGCACTCTGCTCCTCTTCTTCCTCACCGTCGAATAACTTGCTCGTTTGCCTTTTCCTCTCCCCCCGCCCCCCTCCTCTTCTCTACTCTCAGACGGTACGCCATAGCCCATCCATCCAAAGCTCTATAACCTTTCCGACACCTTTGAAATTTCCATTGCCTTCGCACTTCGCCCTGCTCTCAACACATGTCTTCAACTCAACTTATCTCCCTGCCTTGCTTTCGTATCTCTTCTATCCTTCTCCAGCTCAAACTTTAGCTTGCAGTGTCTTTGAATTCTCTGTTCTCTCGCTTCTCTCCAGTTCTTCAGCTCACCCTTTAGGTTGCAGCGTCCATGAATTCTTTGGTCTCTCGCTATCCATCTGCTGAAATTCTTCCCCACAGACCTTTGGAATTCTCCGCACTCAAAATCCTTCACAGACCCTCTGATTTCACCCCCTCCCTCACAGCTACCTATCCGAGTAGTATCCTTGTATACACATCAAACGACAGCCGCGTTTTCCTCTCATCCACTCAAATCGTTCGCTCTTGCTACTTCTCTTCCACGTTCCGATTTCGTTTTCTCCACATGATGCCTCACGCTTCTCCCCCCTCTATGGGCTCAGAGCTTCTCCTCTGAACCCCCCCTTGCCTTCTCCCCGTGCTTGCCTTCTCTGTACAGTATGATTCTCGTTCCCTCCTCCACCCCCCCTCCTCTACCGAACCACCGGCTCGGTTTGATCCTTCCCAGGCCCTCAGCCGCTTGCAGCTCCTCCTCCCTCCGTTGCCTCCGACAGCTCAACGAATCCAGCAGAGAAGCTCAAATTAACCCCAGCATAGTCGTTATCGTCGTTATATTAACCATCATATTTTTCTTGTCCGGCTGTCTCCACTTACTTATACGCTGCATCGTCCGCAACCCTCGTAGAGATCCGAACGGCATCGTCACTCTCACTGCAATGCAGGGCCAGTTGCAGCAACTCTTCCATCTTCATGATTCTGGAGTTGAGCAAGCCTTCATAGATACTTTGCCTGTCTTTTTCTACAAATCTGTAAAGGGGCTGAAAGAAGGTGCCGATTGTGCCGTGTGCTTGTGCGAATTTCAAGGGGATGACCGCTTGCGATTATTACCAAAGTGTAGCCATGCGTTCCACCTGGATTGCATCGACACTTGGCTTCTATCTCACTCTACTTGTCCTCTTTGTCGTCGTAGCTTGTTGCCAGATGGGCTGAACCTTCCTACCTTCGCTGAAGGGCCATTGCTGGATTCGAGCAGAAGCAGCGTGGATGGTGCAGACGTAGCTCAAGGTAATGTTAGGATTGAAGGAAGGGTCGAGGGTGCTGACATTTCGCAGACAAGAGTGCATGATGCAGGAGCAGAGGGCGCTGGGTCTGCAGCGTTGTCCGACTCGCAGAGAGTACATGCGAGGAAACAAAGAGAATTGGCTTCTGTTTCTTTAGATGACGATCAGCTTCCAAATCAAAAAGCAGGCAGGGTTGTGACAGTGCAGCTCGGCCGGTTCAGGATAGTCGAGGGCAGCAACACAGGTAATGCAGCTTCAAGCAGCAACAATGGCTCGCGAAGATCCTATTCTGTAGGCTCATACGAGTATGTGTTGGATCCCTCCAACCTAGAGGTGGTAATCGCTCCGACACCATACAGAAGGCGCTCGAGCACTCCACGGCGTCCAGTGCCTGGGCATCGCACTACGTTATCGGAGTGTACGCCAGAAGACGTTGTGCCAGATCCAATTGTTACTCCCTTCGATGATTTTTTCTTCCACAGTCGTGGCATTCCTTTCCCTTTGCGTGGACAAGCGTCAAGTTGCAGCTCAGACGGTGTAACAGATGCAAACGACAGGAATTGGGTATCTGTAGACCTTAGCTCTGCAGCTGATATCCCTGCTAGTAGTGAAGCTCCTGTTCCGGCCGGTCTAGTCCACTTGTCCAGTGAAATGAGTTACGTGCCTAAGGAGGCCATATTCTATGGTTCTCGTCCTTCCCAGGAGCAGCAGGCATCCTCTTCTAGGCGCGCATTCTCCTTCAGGTTGCCAACCTCAGATTCAATCAAGCTTAAAGTTAGTGCCAGTAGACGTTCGCTTTCTGAGACCGAAGTGAGCGGATGGGAGAGCGAAGAACCATCCTTCTCGGGAGTTCTATTGGTGAACCCGGCAGGGACGAATAGCTTCAATTTACCTGAGAGAGGACCTCCGTCGTTGGCAAAGAGGACAATCAACTGGCTGGTGGGCAAGCAGAAGCGGGTTTCTCACTCTTCCGTCGGGCAGGACAATGGGCCAGCCAGTCAAAGATGACTTAGCTTCGCAGGAGCTGCAGTTGTACCAGGATCCACGCCTCCGAGGATCGCAGAGAGTGACAATGTCCGGTCTCTCGCAGGCCTTGTGCTCTGTGTACCAGATCGACCGGATCGTTGTAAAGAACGCCCAGCCTGCCTCAGGCATTCGTTCACGCGTATCTCTACTCAGGAAGCTGAAACTGATTGAACTTTTTACCTCAGCTTTATCCAGAGCTTCTGTTGCCATTCCTTTTATGATGCCCTTATATTCGATTTTGGCTGGAGCTTGGCGTGACCTAATGCAAATCTTATGATACATTGGGTTGTTTGGAGCACTCTCGCTATAATGACCCTCAATAGATTCACAACGCATGAAGGTGGTCTTTGTAAACATTGGTGATGGTGGAACCTTGCGTTCACATCTCTACGAG
Source organism: Dipteris shenzhenensis (assembly GCF_047967505.1). NCBI lineage: Eukaryota > Viridiplantae > Streptophyta > Polypodiopsida > Gleicheniales > Dipteridaceae > Dipteris > Dipteris shenzhenensis. The sequence continues at coordinate 45,600,283 of NC_141621.1, read as the reverse complement.
TTGTAACATGTCATCTGCAATCCGTTTCAAGAGCCTTGATGGTGTCGTGTAGAGAGACACGCGTTGCAGAATTATGCCTTTCAATTTTCTAGCCTTAAACATGATCTGAGCTGTCCAGTACTATAACTCGTTCTAGTTTTCCAGGGTCAGCTTTCCGTTTTTGTGGTGGGATTCCCGGATGAGGAAGGCATCCCAAATTATGGTTCATATTGTATTTTGATGTGCATACACAGGTACCCACCTGCTGAAGCGTATTCTCCAGAAAGGCTAAAGTCGGCTCAAGCATTCAACCGTGGAACTTAATTAATCAGGGGTACTGTACGGTAAGCTCCCAATGGGAGGAGAAATAGCTATTCATTTACTCACCTTGTTTGATCAGGGAGGGAGCGCATGGCTTGCATCCTACTCCTACGGGTGAGACATTTGCGTTAACCCTCTTTTTTGTTTGCAAACTTAAGACTTTTTCCATGGTTGCTTTTATGTCCATCTTGTTTTGCCAGCGCCATATTCCAAGTCCTTTTATTACTTAACAGCTCTTTGAAATTGGAAACAACATTTTGTCGGATTACCCATACGTTTTTAATTCTTATTGAGTTTATTCCGAGCTGTTGACACTAAGATGTATTCTTGCGGGCTCGTTTCTCTGCCAGAGAAGTAGAATTTAAGTACGTTCTGCGAGCGGGAGTCCTTTTTTGGGGGGGTTAAAATTTCTATTTGAACGATGCGAAGCTACCCTTTTACCCGCTACACCTATCCAAACGCAGCTCCGGCAATCATGGTTCTGAGAGCTTAGGTTTACTGTTGGTGGTGTCGTTGCCACGACGTTGACAAGCGTAGACAGTGTTGTTAGTTCCATCGGAACTTATCCTTGATGGGTCGGGAGTTCAGTGGGGTAAAAACTTCACTTTTGAGACATAAGTTGACCTCAATCTTTGACTTTTTACTCGCAAGCTAAACTTCTTTCCTCAAAAAACTTCATCCTTCTGCTTGCGTTTGTGTCTTCTTACCAATCAAGCTGCCACGCTTTATGCGTGGCTCCTCTTGACTCTGGTTATGAGAGCCACTTCGTCGAGAAGAGCTGGCTAGCTTTCATGCTGGTTTCCTTGGGCACATTTACTGATCTGAATATATTCATAGGCTTCCACATGGGTCATCCATGGTATGCCTTCAGCACAGCTTCCTAAATTTCAGATGAGTTCAATAGGCTCATCATGAAGTCAGACGCTTCGTCATGGGGACTTTCTCAAACGCTTGGTCATCCCTTTTCAATAACAGATCTTTTAAGATGGTATTTAATCGATGGGGATTTAACGAATTTCTCAATGAGCACATGTGATTTAAGTGTTGCATAGCTATCTTTTGAAGATTGGATTGATATCTTTGTATAAACACTTGGGGGATGGGATGTGCATATTTGATTGCCTATGGAAGGACCGATTAGCAGTGGAGGGATAAGTATCATCTAGTCTATATCCGGAATTGGGAATTGCCGTCCCACATGCATATTGAAAAGCTAAACCCCTCGTATATGTCCCAATAACATCGATAAATGTATTCTCTGTCCATCTTTTGAAGATGGGATTATTGATATCTTTGTATGAACTCTGGGGATGGGACGTGCATATTGGATTGCCTATGGAAGGACTGATTAGCAATGGAGGGATAAGTATCATGTGGTCTATGTCTGGAATTGGGAATTGCTGTCCCACATGCATATCGAGAAGCTAAATCCCTCGTATTCAGTTGGCAATGGAGGTACAATGGAGGTACAAGTACTCCCCTAATGTATTTTAGGGATCCACTTAGCACATGTCTATTGAGAAGAACCGCAGTTCTGTTTATCAGGAGGCTGCCTTTGACATCTGATATTTTCTTTGCAATTCTTTGCCAGGAAAGCCAAGTTTAAGGTTAAAATTTTCGTTTTATTTCAAACTTTTGTAGTAGAAAGTGAGTCTTATAGACTCTCTCAGCCAGCTTACAAAGTGGTGACCCCAAAAGTGTGAAGCTACTAACAAAGTGGTGTTAATGCATACAACTCAAAGAAATGAGCAACAAGCATGGCTATGAAACACCATTAGAATAAAATTTCAAAATTCGATCAGTAAGTCTTAAAAACAAGTTCCCTTTCCAAAGAAATTTACGATTTGTAAAAAAAATTCGAGGAGTATTGTAATTCAAAGATCAGAAATAGGTCCCCTTTTGGAATAAAAATTTAAAATCTGATTGGTATTAGTTTGCGACCTAAGATGAACCTATAATTATAATTCATTTAGTACCTTGCCTCGCCTCACTCACATCCCTTCCTCTCTCACTTTCCCTCCCTCTCTCCATCTCCTTTCTCTCGTCTCTCCCTCTTCCCCCTTGCTTTGCCTCTAGTAGTTTTGCCCTCTTTTCTCCTTTGTCTCCTCTCTTTTGCTTGTCTCCCTCTTATCTCCTCAGCATCCCGCCTCCTCCGCTTCACCTTGTCTTTGCAAGCATCCCTCACCAATGCTCATTGATAGTGTAGCTTGTGTGCCTATGTTGCTAGGTCAATGTAGTTTGGTTTAGGTTGGGTTGAGTTAGATCAACATAAAGCAATTTTCCTCTTGCCTCTCTATTGAAGCGTCCCTTAGTCAAGTGTGATTAGGCTGCCATTGTCGTGGTGAACTTGGATCCTGTGAAGGTACCAAGGTTCCAAACTAAGCATACAATCTAATAATGTCCACTATGGCTCTCTTGCAATTCTAAATGACTTGTGGAAAATAGTATTGCAAGAAGAAAGTGAGGCTCATTAGAAAGTTAAGCTATAGGGGAGAGAGAGTAAGTGTTCCTCTCTTGTGTGCCTATGTTAAGTGTCGGTGTAGGTTAGATTTTAGGCTAGGATAGGTTAGGCTAGTCTAGCATAGCCTATATTAGGGTAGGTATAGATTTTAAGAGAAAGAGCACCATTATTCAAACTCCAATATAAGACAAGTAGAAAGCATTTTCCTCTAGTCTCACAATTGAATTGTTCCATAGTCAAGTATGGTTGGGTTGCCAATGTCATGGGAACTTAAGTTTTGTGAAGATACTTAGGCTTGAAACAAAATAGAATTTAATAGTTTAAATATAGCTCTCTTGCAATTGTGAATAACACGTGGCAAAGTTTGCTAATGTTAATGTTGGAGATCACAAGAAGAAGATGAGGATTATTGGAAAGTTGAGAGAGATTGCATTGTGACATTGTTGCAACAAAGTTTACACTAGATTTATTTGTAAATCCAATATGTAGAGAGTGTTTTGGACAACATTGATGTGCTCTCAGCCTTACTAAAGGAAGGATGCTCTTGTCATGTTGAAATGATAATCATTAATGAGATCCATCAATTCTAGATGCATTTTCTTTAATGGAAGTGCCATTTCTTGATCGAAGGTATTAGGAATACTATTTATTATTAGGTGAAGACTTGTACACACATCCTAATAGGCTTAAAGATCAATTTAAAAAAAAAAAAAAAAAGATGGCCGACTTGTATTATGTGGGTGGGTTAGGCCCAAAAGAAAACCCTAAGTACAAAAAATGGCCTAAAATTGGGGCTTTGCTAGGCCTACACTATTAGTAGAGAGAAAACACCAAGAAGTTACATTCCTAGTATCCCAGTTGTGTTAGCCAAATTGGCACTGACTAATGGGTACCGATTCCAAAACCTTGGAGATATCCCAAGGATGAGATCTTATTGAACCATCATCTTTATAGCTGCCCCTCACCAAGCACTTAGCAGCATCCCCTAACAAACCCATCCTCTAATTCCCAGATATAACTTTGACATCAGTGCACCCTTCCTAATGGTAGCTTCAACTTTAACGCATATGCTATGCATGGTAGTGTAGTGCCACATCAAATGAAGCATAGACTCCAGAGATTTGTTGTACAATTGACATATGGGATTGACCATGAATTTCTTTGCTAGCTTTGCCCAAATTGGCAACCATTGATCTAAAACTTTCCAAGCCAAAAAATTCACTTTGCCCAATTTGCAACCTTGCCAAAGCTCTTTCAAGCTTCTGCACCACCATCTCTAGATGTACGGTGCAACCCCCACTTTTTGTTGAGTTTGGGGTATAGGGGTTGTGGATCAAACACAAATTACTTGGCTGATATTTTTTTGAGGCAACTTTAGCCCAGATACCATTGAGAGATCCTCTGAGTCTACAATTCCACATAGTTCGTAGGCCAATCCTCATGCAAATTTTGGAGAATTTCCATGTATGAATGATGTTTCTTGATTAGACGGAGAAAGGGACCAACTAATATCTTCTATAGACATCCAGCCACCTTTTGCGGGCACCCAAATCTGAGATCAATATCTCAAGCCCTTTTCAAAAATACTACAAGCCTTTGAAATATTGTGCGAGCTGATCGTTGCTCCCTATAGCATAGCCCCACCAAATAGACTCACCTAAACTCGCATTCCCTCTCAAACCACCTTTACCCTTCCACCCCATCTTGTGGGAAAAAATGATACCAACCCCAATGTCAAATCTGAGCCAAATAACCTCAAAGGAAAATTTGAGAACAATCATTCATATCAAGGAAGCCCCTTCCACATTCCCAGCTTCACACCTTTCCCATGCTCTATAAACTAGCGAGCCAACAGAACGTAAGGAGCATTGCTGGAGAATAGCCAAGGAAACCATTTCTTGACCAGAGACAGACCCACACCAATGGAGGCACCCAAATACCTCAGAACTTCACCTCTCATAATCCAATGCATAGGCAAGTCACTTAGCCATTCTGAAGGAGCATCATTGGCAATCTTGAGAGACCAAATGACTTACTCTAGCTACACATTGAACCAGATGCTTTGTAAAATAAAGAAACTGACTACATTAGGGCATCAACAAACTCCTTCACTTCCAAACATAAAGCCATTAAATCATTTGCAAAAAGTTGAGATGGCATTTGATCTCCCATTGGGAGAGCCGACCTAAACCACAACTGCTTCAACAACCTAATCAAAGGCACAGAACTAATAGCCAATAGTAAGGGGGCAATGAGACACCCTTGCCTTTGTGATCACGTTGTTTTAGGCATTAAGCATTGAGATTGGCCGCCAATCCCCAACTTGCACTCTACTTTGCTTCTTCGGAAAGAGCTTAATTAACCTGATGTTAACATCTGGAGATAATGTTCCCCTGGCAACAGATGCATTTGCCATCTACACTAAGTCATCTCCTAGAATGTCCCAAAGACCAACCAAGAATTTAGATATAAGTCCATTAGAACCAGGGACATGATCTTTCTTCATGCATTTGATAGCATCCCATAGTTGATCCCGAGTGAAGGGTCTACCAGGCATGCTTCTCTGCGTGTCTGTAATGCATGGCTAGATGGTCATGAGTATATTAGACATTGCCACCTGCCAATCACCATCTTGCAAAATAGGCTATCCAAGAAGTCACTTAAGAGGCATCAGAAGGATACTAGCAATGCCAAAATTCCACCTCGATTTTACCATCTAGACCCATCACTCTGTCAATAGTTTCTCTTTGTTGCTACTAGTGTTTAATAGCCTGGAAATTGAACTTGGTGGGGTAGTCACCAAGCTGCAGCCAGGTTTGTCAACTCAACATTTTGGCCCGATTAGCCTCCTCCAATTCCGTGACATTCATCTCCAATTCTAATCCAGACAAGAGAGTGGCCAAATAATTGTCTAGGGGGCATTCCTCTAGTGCATTGTTCATAGCGTGCTGAGTCCTAGTCACCATTTACAATGCTTCTCATTTCTCTCCCAATTCCTAGCAACCATCACAACTGCCATTATTGCTAAATTGCAATGGCATAGGGGTCATCACTATGAGACCTAGCCTATTTCCAAGTGGACTTGATCATCTTACCAAACTTTCGAAATGAAAGAAACCTCATACTGAATTTAAACAAGATGTTTGAAGACCTGCCAGTTGCAACTAGAATATCCAACCACCACACAATTGGGATATGGTATGATAAACTTGTGTTTAGCACATACTCACACCCCATCAGAGCCCTCATCCACATCCATCCTCCGATGCATAAAGTGTATCTAATCTTCTAACCCTATAGAGCTTCCCCTTACTTCTATTGCTCCATGAGAATCCACCACTACCGACCATTGGATCCAACTTAGCACAATCTATTAATCCACGGTTAAGGCATACTTCCTCCTAGGCCTTGGACTTTGCTGCAGACATACATACTCCCGAGTGTGACCTATCATCCCCCACCTTTGTGAAAATTTAGTCTCCTCCTAGCAACCATTTATTACCCCCATCTTCTGATTAAGAGAATTCCAGCATACACACCTCTCCCTAGGGTTATTTGGGCCATACATGCTCACCACATTGATCCGAGTAGTATTAACAAAATAGATACCACTATAAAACCCCTCACAAAATAGCTCCTTCCCTCCTAGAGCTAATTTAGAAGCAATGGATGAACCTCCCCTACAACAAATAGTGCAATATACAAAGACATTATACCCTGCACGGTGGGTTAGGGAAAACCAAAACTAATCCTCCTCGCCACATTTAAATTCTTGGAGCAAGATGGTTATTAGGATTATACCTTCGAATCATGGAAAGACACCCTCACTGCTTGGTAGGATTATAGTCACCCTAGAGACTCAAAGAACTGTAAACACTCTCACTCCCTAGCCACTAGAGCAGCATCCACTGCTACAGACATGCCAGGACTCTGTAGGCATCTCTAAGGAGGCTAAACCGATTCTCTTTGCCTTGCCTTGCAATATGGGCAACGTCCTTGATATGCTTGGACATAGATCTAGAGGGTATCGTATTCGTATCCATAGGTTCTAACATCTTCCTTGTATGCACCTTCTCTTCAAGCAGCCGCTTTAGGTCAAGCATCTCCACTTCAGGAGTCCCCATGCTTTGCTCCTTTTTTGTGCTCTCATTGCTTTGATGTGAGGGAACCAACTGATTAGGCAATAGATGCAGTCGCTCATCCCTCTTAAAGCCTTTTGTCAATCTCGAGCCATCCTCCACCCACACACCCACAAGTAGCGCTTCACCATTCCTAGTTGACACTAGATAGATTGAAGGAGCCACCTCCAAGGGCTCATCATAATGAATCATGGTTGAATTTTCCTTCCAGCCAACCAATCTCCATGGCTTCTGAGAGCTCGAATCGATCGAGATACTTCCAGCTCCTCTTTCATTGTTTCCACCACATGCAAGGGTGCCTTTGATTGTGCTTTTTGTGAACTGTCCTTGATACACTCTTTTGCATGTACCTCAAATAGAAACAAGGGAGGATTCCCATTTCTTCTTGACTTTCATCTTTGTGTTAGATGTGATCCATGGGCAGTTCCATGCGAAATGAGAAATGGCTGAAGCATAATTCGGGAAAGCCCCAAACCAAACCTGTTGTGCAACCTTCTTACCATCAGGTAGGTCAACCTCCACAAAGTCGAGTGGATCCTGATTGCGGTCCCATAAGATCCATGCCCTCCTAATTTTCAAGAGAGATTTTGAAAGGGGAGGGACCAATAGCACTTTTCCCAACACCATTACAATATGGTCGACTGAGTTCCCGAACTGCATCAGAAGATTGGGGAAATCCACCTATATCGAGCAGTCATGAAAGAGGAATTCGTCAATTCTAAAAGAGGTGCTCTAAGGAATGATAAGGACTGTGGAACCGACAAACATGAAGGATATCCCAATGAGCTCATCCCTAATCTTTTCACCCACAAATCAGATAAGGAAGAAACCCTTCCCCAAGGACCTAGCAGGATTCCCTAGAGCAGCTACACCACACTCATATGAGAGAAACTTGTTGAGAGTTCACGCTCAACATCATGTGATCATGTGTGCATAGCACAATCATGTGATCATATGTGCATAGCACTAACCCAATAGAGTGCTATAAAGGAAAGGCTTAGATGCCCTAACCCTAACCCTAAAGGGGTTTGTATATATTCTATTTTTTCAACTAAATCTAGTGTACATTTAGTTAGTCATTTGTGATGTGCCCTTTAGCTGTGCCCTCTCTCCTCATCTCCACTCTTCTCCTCTCCCCTCTTCATATTTTGTCATGGTTTCAGGGCTCCCTTGCCTTCCGCTGAGGCATTGTGATCCTTGAGAGTACGAGAGAGTGTGAGAGATTGAGCGATTGAGAGGTCCATTCACTTCCGTAGAGTGATAGAGAATTTTCGTTCATTGGAATAGATTTTCGTCCATTTCCGTTCATAGTTCTACTCCGAGTTTGAGAGAAAGAAAGAGAGAGTTCTACTTGTGGTCTTCTTTGTGAAATATTCTCCTTCTTCAAGTGAAAGATCTGTTGAGAGGGAGAGAATATTGCTCCTATTTGATCTGAAAGAGAGAGAGAGAAAGATTTCTCTCTTGAGGGATAGAGAGAGAGCTCAAGCTCTCTTTGCAACATCACATGGGCATAGTCAGCCTCTACAAAAAGCTCCATCTACTACAGCCTCCATATTTCGGGTTATGCATCGACCTTTGTAAGGCCTAAATCAACTCCTCTACTTTGGACTAAGGTGACCTCTAGCTCCTCAGCCCATACAAACACCAAAACGGTCTATGCACAATAGCGACTCTGTAGCTATTTGCCCCGACTCCAAGCTTCATGCCAAGCCCCATGCCAAGCCCATGACAACAAGGTCTCCTATGATAGGCTATCTGCAGCTCTACCTATGATTGAAGCCTTCATGGTTGCCGCGACCATAGACTTCTAAAGTGACCTATAAGCAAGCAAGTGACTCCTATGCTCCAGCAAGCCTAAACGGCCATCTACAGATAGCTCCTGCTATCTAGCCAACAACGAGCCCCTGTGATGAGTGCTCAGCCATAGCAACGAACTCTGCAAGGCTCCAAACGACGCTCTAGCCTCCTTCAGCACAAGACTGCAAATGATGCTAGCGCCACAGACTTTCATAGCCGCACAACCAATGCTCCACCTCGACTATAGCACCACAGCTCCTTCAATGACTTTGGCCTTCAATATTGCCTACTACAACAGGGCCAATGGGCCTCCCTACAGTAGACAAGAGATACTCTCCACTCCTTCAGCTCGCGGGGTGGCTCCAAGAGCTCTACGCTCAACGCCAACACTCACGGCTAGCACTGGACTGCTATAGCAACATAGAGTCTCCTAAAGCCAAGCTCCTACACTGCCCTACCTCACCAAAAGACCTGCAGCTCCCTAGCTCCTCCATTCAGCATGCCTTGTAGTAGCCTCACCATCCACGACAGCCTCAATGCAAACAACTCCTCTAATGTGTTGCCTCCTCGACACAATCCTCCATGTTATCAGGCTCCACGTAGATATAGCGAGGTCTAGAGATCACAGAGCTCCCTCGCCTACACACAACGGTGGACAGCAATCCATCACAACAAAGGTAGCCACGGAGAAGATGACAGAATCTTCAAGATTCTTTTGAAATCAAAAAGATTATGACTGCCCATGTAACGACACGTGGCCTTCATCTTATCCCCAATGTCACCCAACCTTATCACCAAGGGTTGGTTAAATTTGTTGACATGTGGTAGATAGGGCTGACAGGTTGACTAACGTAGGGTCAGTTGACCATGGTTGGATGAATTTGACCTTGGGTCAACCAAGGATAGGGTTGGTTACATAACCCAAGGTCAAGTTAACCCAATCAAGTGAACCCCCAGTTAAGGTATGGTTTAGGGTGTGACACATGGCACCCTTATCCTCACTGCCATCTCATTTGCCATGTTAGTAAGTCAAAGTCAAAGTGCCCAATCATCCTTTGATCAGTCAAACTGCCATGTGGCACTCAGACCTTTAGCAGGCACAATTACCCCTTGACAGGCACTGCATGTGCACACAGTTGTCATGTCAACACACTGCACAGGCACACGCCTTGCTAGGCACAGTGCCACATCATCATTGCATGTGACCCACAGTGACACATCATCATTGAGCACATTTGCACTCCTTTTGCCCCTCCACCTAGCTTAAGTCGTATCTCTTGATTTAGGAAGAATTTGAGGGTGCTCCAAAAAGGAAAGTCCCTCGATTTTTTGTGCTCTATGTGCTCGTCACATCACATGCACATTTCGGCATAGTATCACTCACTTTTGAGCTTCGCTGCTGACAAATCCACGTCCTACACACATATTTGCCTCTACATCGACGCATCTGACCCAACACTTAAAAAGAACAAAAGAAAAGGAATTATTTGCTGTTCTTTCTTCGATTGATGGTTGGTATAGATCTAGATCAGAGTATACTAGATTGCCATAGAGGGGACACTTTGAATCTCCCCAAGTTGCCAATCTAAGCCATGCTTGAAGTTCTCGACTAGTACCTACTCAGAGTCTGTCCATGCTCACATACAATTTCACATCATCACATTACTTGAAACCTGATGTTCATCAGTTCAATGAGCTAACTTCGAAGTGTTCAAAGGCATTGCCGATTGTTCACTGGTGGGTAGATAGCACATGATTTGATTTCACACACACATGCCATCATTGTAAAGCATATTTGGCTATTTCACGGCATTGTGCACATCATTTTAGCCTTGTAAAGCCTCTTGACTATTCTCGACATCATTTGCCACAAGCCTTGTAATACAGATCTAATTTTATATATTGTAGTTCTATCTTCACCCTGACAGTTCAGATTTCATTTAGCACAATCAGTGTTTTGCAGTTGATTCATACAATGATTTTCATGACACTTTGAGTACATTTCCTGCACCATGTCTACGACTAGTAACCTCAATCTGGAGGCATTTGCTAAGCTAGACAACTCCAATTACGGCACATGGAAATACCGAATGGAGACCATCTTGCACTTCAGGATAAATGGGAGTATGTCGATGGATCTACACCTAGACCATTGGACGATCTAGCCACCAGTAGCTCTATTGTACCTGTTGTCACAGCACCAACAACGGGATCTACAAAGGGCTCTACAGCTACATAGACTATTTCTACACTTGTAGCAGATCCTGCCATTGCCCGAGCTCAGGCAGAATGGGATAAGAAAGACAAGTACGCATATCATCTGTTCAAGCAGAATGTGCAAGATGTCATGCTAGGATAGCTCAACATAGTAAAGACATCGAAAGAAGCATGGGATATGTTTGCAGCTCTCTACGAGTCCAAGAACACATCCAAGATTCTCACACTGAGAAACCAAATCAACCAGAGTTTCCACAACAGCAGCAAAACCGGTCATGCTTATGTACTCAGGATAAAAGACTACAACAATCAACTTGCAATAGTAGGAGAGACTATGAATCCAGCAGAAATGGTTCAAGTCATTTTGAATGGACTAGGAGAGGGATACGAGAATCTAGTCCAAAGTATTGCCATCCAACTGCAAATTTCGACATTGGTTGGAAGAGCTCTAGTCAGTCCTACTTGGTGAAGAACTCAGGACTCAAGCTATTCAAGCACGCAAAGGTCATTCTAATGATTAGGCATTTACAACTTCAAATAGAAGCAGAGGCAGAGGTAGATCATTCCAGTGAAGTGGTAATCGTTAGCAACAACAAGGTCATCATCAGCATCATCCTCAGCAACATCAGCATCAGCAAAGAGGAAATCATTCCAATCGAGGAAGATTCCAAGAACGAGGGAATGCATCCACCAATGTGTCAAACATTCAGTGCAACTACTGTCACAAGTTTTGACACTATGAAAGAGATTGCCACAAGAAGCAGTACAACCAAGGCAGTCAATCCAGCAGTAATCGAGGGAATTTTCGTAGAAGAGGAAATCATCGTGCTAGACATTCTAGTCACAGTCACTTTGCAAATGAACATGGGAATATGTTTCTTGCAAGTGAGGAAATGCAGCAAATTGATATAGTGTACCTAGACAGTGTACCTAGACACTGATTACAATCCCAAAGAAAATTTCAGCTATCAAGGCGACCAAGCGAAACAGGATCCTTGGTATATCGACAGCGGTGCATCATCTCACATGACAATCCATCAGGAATGGTTCACAGAAATGAAGCCATTAGAAGGTTAAAATAATGTCATCTACACAGCAGATAATACACCGAATCCAGTTCAAGGGACACGTGAATCCCTATGAACAATTTCACTGGTATGAAAGGATTGGTGAAAGATGTGGTCTATGTTTCGAAGCTCAACAAGAACCTTTTATCAGTAGATCAAATGATGGAACACAACTATCGGGTCATCTTCGACGGAGATGAATGCACTATCAGAGATAAATCTAGAAGATGTCAGCTAGTAGCAAAAGCTGTCAAGGAATGACGCTTGTACAGAATGCTAGCTATAGTACTAGAAAAGCATGCCATTTCAGCTCAACCACAACAGATGCCACTATTTGCAAAATGGCACAAGAGATATTGTCGTGTTAATTTCAAGTGCTTGTTAGATCTGAGGAATCAGAGTACGGCAATTGGGATTATGAAGCTACAGTTTCTTGGAAAAGTTTGTGAAGCATGCTGCTTCGGCATACAAAAGTGAACCAACATTGGCAGAAGTACCTCTCGTGCACGAGGTATTCTTGATTTGATTCATACAGATGTATGGGGTTATGCATAGATGCACAGCATCAATGGTTCAATTTACTACTTGACTTTCATCGACGACTATAGTAGATATTGTTGGGTCTACTTTCTGAAAGAGAAATCTGAAGTGTTTTCCAGATTTCAAGAATTCAAAGCCATGGTAGAAAACCGGATAGGTAGAAAGATCAAAGTCATGAGATTAGATAGAGGAGGTGAATACATGTCTTCAGCATTCATGAACTTTTGCAGAAGTCACGGCATTCGAAGACAATTCACATGTGTGAAAACTCCTCAAGTGCTAGTGCTCTAGCCTTATCTAGCTCCATAGCAAGGCCATCAGCAAACTATTTGCTTAATCGGCTTCCTACCGAATCGATACAGGGTATGACTCCTTATGAAGCATTCATTGGACACAAGCCACACATTGGGCATCTCTGCATAATTGGTTGCATATCATATGCCCACATACATGATGATCATCGTAGGAAATTGGATGCAAAGTCATGCAAATGCATCATGGTTGGCTACAGTGAAGAAAGAAAAGCATACAAGTTGTATGATCCCATCACCTGCAAAGTCATTATCTCCATAGATGTAATCTTTGATGAGGAATCGGAATGGAAAACCTCAAATACATAGGAGATGGAAGCATCAACTTCACAGTCATCTACAGAACAGCTTGATGAAGAAGAGCAAGAATTGCTAGCAACACGGTCTACTAGGGAAAGCAGACCACCAGCTAGATTGACATATGCTCAGAAAGGCAAAGCAATTTAGGTTGAAACCACCAACTATGCTCTTATGACTACCATCATGGCTACATAAGAGCCAGTGTACTTTGAAGATGTAGTAGACAAGCCAGAATGGCAAACTGCTATGAATGAAGAAATGGATGCTTTGTATAAGAATAATACTTGGGAATTATGTGGCCTTCCACTAGGAAAGAAAGCCATAGCAAACAAATGGGTATACAAAGTGAAGTACAATCCAGATGGCAGTATTCAAAGATACAAAGCCAAACTAGTTGCAAAAGGATTTGCACAATAATATGGTCAAGACTATGATGAGACTTATGGTCTAGTAGCAAAGATGGATTCCATATGGTTCTTGATATCACTAGTGATACTCAATAGATGGAATGTGTATCAGCTCGATGTTAAGAATGCATTTCTCAATGGTTATCTAGACGAGGAAGTCTACATGCAACAACTAGCAGGTTATGTTGAACTAGGTAAGGAGAATAAGGTTTTCCATCTAAAAAAGAGTCTCTATAGCTTAAAGCAAGCACCAAAAGTTGGTACAGCAGAATTGACAAGTATTTTGCTAATCTGGGATACATGAAGTCCAATTCTTATCATACTCTCTACTACAAAGTTCAAGGGGAAGACATTACTATTGCACTTTTGTATATAGATGATTTGATTGTGACCGAAAGCAAGGATAGCTTCATCAAAAACTAAAACAAGACTTATCTGTAGATTTCGACATGAAAGATCTTGGACTTATGCACTATTGTCTTGGAATTGAGTTCTGGAGAGAATTAATTCTTAATGCCCCCGAGCTAATGGATGACTACTACTAAATCTTCACGACTAGAGTTGTAAGAGTGTTCTGCAGTTGCATTAGGGATGACAATGTACCTCTAGGATGCAGAGTCCTATGCAATCAACCAATTGATGCAGACAACTGAAGACAATGATTATAATGTTACAAGCGTTGCTTAGGCTATATATGGAAAACAAATTGCAGTAGACATCAATGCGTCCAAAGTTCAAATATGGGATGCTTGTAAGGGAACCAAGTGCCATTCTTATTTTCCATAGTTCTCAATATATAAGGTAGTCTTCTGTTTCAAAGTATGACTAACAATTGCAGCTTTTTCTCATTTGCTCTTTATGTATCGTTATTATCTTTCCTCAAATTAACAATAAAAATGCAATTGTCTAACAGATGTAAATACGACAGATGGTAGGTCACTCAACTCAAGTTGGAAGCCTTTCATGAAATGTCCCTATCCTTTCATCTAGAAGACAAAATAGTCGGATTATCAATCATGATGGTATGTCTCCAAATGTTAAATGTGATGTCTATGCAGCACACCCACACATGCACATAGAATGCATGTGGAATTCAATTTGCACTCGTATAAGTTACATTATGCACCAAGTTTGTTGGTAAGAAGCATTAGTTACATAAAACAATTCAGTTTTATTCATATTCTTTGACTTAAAAATCACCATGTATTATTCTTCTCAAAATCTCCATTGATTAAGCGAGTGGTGCATACTTCCTTCACTTTGGGTACTCGATTCTCAGGAGAAGAGGTGCCAAATCATGTCTTCAAAGAGTCCTATTGGAATGATGTGGAAATCTGCCTCAAAAACAAGTTTCTTGGGTGAGAATCTTTCCATTGAATCTTCCTTTGTTTGGGGTTGATTGAACTTTTCCACTTTTGTTTCCTTGGCATATTCCTTTGTTGTTACATGCTATGAAAATAGAACATGTGCATTACACAACTTCAGATTCTCCCTCTAGCTCCTATATTTTTTTTGGGACTTTCGTTACTTCTAAAGGCCTTCATGATTTCAAGGAGCCTAAACCTCAACATGCAACAAAATTAGACCAAATGAAGTTTTTAAAGGTATTTTTGCTCTCCTTACTCCAATGTTTAGGTAGGCAGAAAGATTCATTCGCATTCTTTTTATGATTCAAGGAATGTGATGCTGCAGATCTTTGTATGCATCTCTTAAAGAAGTACTAAACAAGTATATAGGTGATGCAAGCCATGAAACTAGCTTTTTAAAGCTTGCAATGCATAAAGATATGCGCATCGAAATCTAAACCGCCATGTACAAAATTTAGTTCTAGGTACCAAATTTAAATTGATATATGCTAAATGGAAAATGTTATGTGAGCAATTTAAACTGCTATGGTCCCACGAAAGGTCACTTTCCTTGGTTGTATAATTTTTGGAGAGGAAGTTTCCCACACATGTGTGGTGATGTGCTAAATGCAAAGTACTATAAGCCAAATGCAAAGTGCTATATGCTAGATTCAAAATGCTATGTGCAAAATTAAAAGTGCTTTATGGCAAATGCAAATTGAAATGAATAAGAAGATGACTTTTGCAAAAGTATCTGACAAGTGCAAAGTGCCATGTACCAAATGCAAAGTGCTATGTGCTAAACATGAATTGCTATATGCTGGATTCAAATCGATATGAACCCAAGGAAGGGCACGTTCCTTGGTCTTATAATTTTTGGAGAGGAAGTGTGCCAACTCTTCCCCCACACAAATGTGTGGTTAATGTGCTAAATGCAAAGAACTATAAGCCAAATGCAAAGTGCTATATGCTAGATTCAAAATGCTATGTGCAAAATTAAAAGTGATTTATGACAAATGCAAATTGAAATGAATAAGAAGATGAATTTGCAAAAGTATCTGACAAGTGCAAAGTGCCATGTACCAAATGCAAAGTGCTATGTGCTAAACTCAAATTGCTATGTGCTAGATTAAAATTGATATAAACCCAAGGAAGAGCATGTTTCTTGGTCTTATAATTTTTGGAGAGGAAGTATGCCAATTCTCCCCTCATACAAATGTGTGGTTATGTGCCAAATGCAATGTACTATAAGCCAAATGCAAAGTGCTATATGCTAAATTCAAAATGCTATGTGCAAAATTAAAA
Source organism: Dipteris shenzhenensis (assembly GCF_047967505.1). Lineage (NCBI taxonomy): Eukaryota > Viridiplantae > Streptophyta > Polypodiopsida > Gleicheniales > Dipteridaceae > Dipteris > Dipteris shenzhenensis. The sequence goes on along the minus strand of NC_141621.1, from coordinate 45,584,093 downwards.
GTGCTTTATGGAAAATGCAAATTGAAATGAACCCAAAGAAGAGGACATTCCTTAGTGTTATAATTTTGGAGAGGAAGTGTGATAACTCTCCCCCCACATAAATGTGTGCTCATGTTCTAAATGCAAAGTACTATGTGTAGAGAATAAATTGCTATGTGTTGAATGCAAAGTGCTATGTGCCAAATTCAAATTGCTATGTGATAATTCAATTCTCTAAAAACAAAACGTGTGGTTGTATGCTAAAATTACAAAATTCAAATGAAATTTATTCTCTATCAATACAGCTACCTTCCTGGATCTAGTTCTAGAAAGTCCATCAGAGCACTTCTAGTAAATACTCCTCCCTGTTATCGGATGTCTAAGCACCTATGTGCTAAAAATAACTAAGCAATGTATGCAGTCACGCAATGAGGACAACCACGTCAAAATGTCTACTAGGGCAGCTTAGAGTGAATTGCTTTTATGTCAGCATGCAAAAGTTTTTAATGTTTAGAGTTCTCGTGCTCGAACTATGCCTATTACTCTATGATATGGGAGACCTCAACACCGTAGTAAGAAGGCGTGAAGACAACCAAAGGGACTGCAAGGAGCCCAGATAGAAGACTAGGCTCCCTACCTTTAGAATGATGACACCCCCTTCTCTCCCTACTCACTTGGGGTAACTAGACCCTTATGTGGACAGATGACTCTCAGGTTCGAGCGTCTGACATTGGATTCTCACGCATAACTTTGCATATTGGCTAGGTGTGATAAAACTGTGTGGAGATTACTACCTAGCTACATTTCCACTTGTCCACATCATATTTATATGATCAAAGTTCATATACTGGTTACTAGATGCCCTTTTCCACCTACATGGAAAACTATATGATGTGATCTTTTTGATGAAATCCAGTTAGTACTAAGGGAAAGGTTGTTTGCTCATAATTGAAATACTTAAATCCAGCTTATGTCCCTCTCTAGGGTTGTTGAAGAATTGTACTAATGAAACGGGACTAATAATCATAAAATAATGTTATGAAGTTATGCATGACACTAAGGCTTTTTTGGTCTACTTAATTATCAGTGACCAGAATTGCTAAGAAGCTCATGCAAGTTTTGAAACAAGAGTATGTTAATGGCACCTTTTTTTGTTGTAATTACAGAAATTAACATTTAACATCAATTTTTTGCACTTTTTAAGGGTTCACTTATAGTGGATAGTCAAATAGCTTTTGACCCCTGAAACCTTCAAGGAAGAAACTGACCTTATGCTCTCTAAGATTTATCATCATTAGAGGGATCCTCTAAGACAAGTCATTATACTCTCTAAAATTTATAATAATCAGTGTCTCCTTCTTGATCAGGAAATTGTTGGGGTGGACAAGGATAACAACTGTAGCCAGGCCGTGAAGCCTGTAGTCCCATATTGCGTAGTATTCATGTTCTAACATGCTGTGCTTGTGGATGGATGCAGGTGAGTTTGGCTACTTACCTCAACTTTTTGATAAAAGGGAAGAGAATTGAAGAGATACATATGAACAACTCAGACCAGTATACAATGGTCCTTGACTCAAGAACACTTGCCAGTGAAGAACACTTTTTGATACCCCTCAAGGGTTTCTGACACTTTTTGATGTTTCCTTGGAGTTCCATGAAGACAGTACCTATTTAGATACTAAGCTATCAACTGTAACTTGGTTATTATACAAGCAAGACCAAATTAATGGATGTTCTGGGTCAATCCATGTTTTAGATAGATTGGAACTCAGGACTGAGAGAAATATAAGAATGAATTCTACACTTTATACATAAATGATCTGAAGGTTTAAAATTGACCAATTGGTACTAATGATGTCTGCACAATAGAAATGTATATGAGCATCAAACTTGGATGCAGGATACATCACTCTCATGCACCTATCATAGGATGGAATGCATTAACAACATGGGAATGAGAATGCATTGGATGTAAAAGGCTATTTTACATAGGAATCAAGAGTGTGTAGTAGGGAAGAAATAGATTATGCTATTGTAGTAGGTAACACACACCGTAACAAGCTCATCAGGATGACAAAGATCCTAACTTGATGGGTTTGTTTATGTCTCCCCTAGGCACCTACTTGGTTCACGGACCTCATCAAACTTGGATATGAGGATCCACTTCCAGCCCCCTCACAAGCATGCCAAGCCATCATGACCATGTTTCCTCAAAGAGCCCATGAAGCTATGATTGGCTTGGACTTGTAGGAATTAAAAGAACACACAAATTTCGATTGACTGTTAGTGATGCAATTATCTTTCAATGACTAGTGCAAAGTTCTAGTCCTCAGCAAAGGCAAGGTAGATGAGGCAATAACCCTCATTGGACAACTCCATGAATCCTTGGACCAGATTATTGATGAGGACAACAAAGCTCTTTTTGAATTTGTAGAATCATCTTTGATCACTATGAGGAACTTGTTTCTTAACTTCAATTTGAACCCCCTATTAGTCCAGCATCCGCGGAGAACGTGGGACTAAAATGTTTCATCCCCCCACAGAGCCCGCTCTCTCCCCCCCAACACAACTTTTGCAATATGGAAGGACTATCGCAAGATGAACCAGACAATATCTTTTTAGATTTAATGGTGACCCCAGTGACCACTGCCAAAAAGAGCTCATGCCCCACTTACACGAACCCCTTCTTCCCACCTAGAGTCAAATTAAGTAAACACTTTGAAAATTTTGCAAGAGATTTCCTGAAACACTTGATTGAATCTAGAACCCCTCCTAGAGGGAAACCCTTACCCTTATCCTACTCTTATGAGGTGCAAAAGGAAATGGACCAGATTACATCTACAGTCCTAGTCACCTTCATGGATGAATTGGCATCCCCACTCCAATTTTTATATGCACCAAACTTGCCTTCTCCCTAGCATATGAGAGACTACAAAGCCTGGACTTCGTTCGGGTTGAGCATGGGGACTCCCTTGGCTGACTGACCAAGGATGTTTTATCCTTTCAAATTTGTCCACTCATTGAGCGACTTTCACTACCCTACCTAATGTGCACATACAAAGCACACAAGAGCTCCTTTAGGTGGACTACAAATGCCCATGCATGTGTCTTCTCTGAGATAGTAAGATTCATCTCTTCAGCACTACAAGCATGCTTGGAACCCCTCATGATTGATAGTGCAAGGCTACAGGAATCTATCATGGATGACCTTGGGGTCCCATCGAAGGCTTTTGGTGGATAGTCAAGTCAGTTTATGACACAAATATAAATCTACCGGATGCAATAACATGTGTATTCACGACAGACATTGGCAAATGTTTTGAGAACATCCCTCTACAAGGTGAAATGGGTCTCATTCAGATAATAAAGCAAGTGATGTCACTTGCCTTCTCCTGTTCGGAAAAAGGCTTCATTGTCCCCCAAAAATGAGGAGAAGCGGAATGGTGAAAATTGAGACCACGACATACCCCCTCGACATCAAAACAAGAATTGATTGAAATGAATACTTGGCTCCTATGCAATATGCACCTCTGTTTAGGAGGGGGACCTATAGATAGGTCTCAGGTATCCCCATGGGATTCACTTGCTCCCCTTTTTGGTGCAACCTCTACCTATTTTGGTTTGAGTACAACTTCACCTTAAGACTTTGGCACCTAAAACAAGAGCAGACCTTAAGGAACTTTAGACATTCAACAAGGTACATGGATGACATCCTCTTGATTAATGTACCGAACCCAAGACAATTCCAACCACTAAAAGGGACCCCAACAATCAATATTGGATCTATCCTTTGGATTTTCTAGAATTAAAGAAACAACAAAAGCATACTCCCAATGCACAAACTAAAAGCTAAGGTACAAAGGTTTCCTTTTTGAATATGGCCATTATGGTGGTGCACCCCAAAAATGGGGTAGCGGTTACCAGCAAATTTGATAAACCCAAAGAGCTTGAGTACAAAGTATGCCAATACATTCGATGAGATGGAAACATGCGAAAATCATTTTTAGAGAAGGTTATCCTTTCACAAATAATGCCTATACTTTACACGGAGAGTGGAAATTTTAATGCCTTGATCAGGAAATTTGAGAAACTGATTAGGAAATTCGAAAAGAATAGATTCAATAGAGGCAGGAGCAAGGGGCTGATACTCGAATTCCTCAAAGGCGACTTCCTTGGCTTCTCCCTAAATATACGAACAATATCTCAATGGATAAGTAAGCATCTAAAACCTTTTTCACATCTCTAGGTATACCTTAACCTATACCATATGTAAGGTAGAGGTCCAACCCAGTCTATGAAGATGGGTGGACAGCTGCCCATGCATAGACTAAGAGGTGGAGACCGTTGCAGGAACGAGGCTTGGTGGACACACACACACACACACACACTCATGCCTCCTAAAAGGATCTAGCCTAATGAAAGGTCATGGACCCACCTAAGCAGAGGGAGGCCCCTTAGGATGAGAAAATCATAGCATTCCCTCAAATTGATCAAATAACCAACATTTACTCATTGGTGGATACCGCATAGAGTAATCAAAAATTTCCCCTAGGAGGACTATGACAAATGCGAAAAGGGAGCACCCAATGGAAATACGACTCATATAATGGTGGTAGTACACCCTAGGAACACGACAAGCTGTAGAGAGGCCTAGATGCAGAAATGGGCATGACCCTCCAATATGGAGCTTTACCCCACACACTGCATGGCAAGATATGGCACGGCCCTAGAGCATAGAGCCTCGAGCCCCAAGAAGAGACGTTGGGATGGAGAGACACTAAGGGTAAAGTCCAAGCCTTAAGTGGCCTCTAGAGAAGCAACGATACTTCAAGCCCCCACCAATAAACTACACACTAGCGCGACGACCACAACAGGGGAGGACCATTCAGCCCCACAACATCCAAGAGACTTTGGGTGGAGTGCCAACGGAGATAGCATTAGCTCGAATCTCGAAGAAAGGCCAATGGCTGGAATGAAGAGACTCCAGAGAATAACCAAGCGATGCATCCTAGAGACGTCAGCCTGAATTCTGACAACAAGCAGCTGAGCCTAATAGGAGCTCGAGAGCAATGCCAACGAGCCAACCCTCAACACCCTTAGGAGATATGCAGGCAACATAGGTCAGTGCAGATAGATCATTTCAAGCCTCCTCTCATGCAGTGCTGAGATGCTTCTTACGATCTTTTACACACCATGCTACGCCTTCTCCCCCTCGAAATGACCAACTCCCACTGAAAGCAGAGAGAAGAACATGGAAGGGGTGGGAAAAATGCATGGAGCATGGAGAAGATGGAGCCAAGCCTTGCACCTCCAACTAATGGGGAATGTAGAGCCTTAAAGCACTACTCCAAGCATCCCCCTAGTCTGTGGAACCCCTCGGCTACCTAACCTGCAGTGGCACAGAGACAAACCTCCTACTCCCATCGTTCTGTCTCTACTTCTTCCTTCACAAAATGCACGAATATCCCTCCATTGAGGCTCTGTTTGGAGCATATCCATCCTTATTACGTACTTAAAAACGTTAAAGCCATGAAACGATGTTTGGAACGATACTAATAATGACCTTGGACCTAGATATCCCGAGAGATGGTGTCTGAGTGCTGGTATAGCACGGGGAAGATGCACAAGAATGGTTCAGTGGAGACGACTACTGAGCTAGGAGTGCCCCATCATGCTTGAAGCATTATGAGTTCACGATCATTTGCTACGCACGTCTCTGTTTGGATCAAGTCCATGATCCCTTCCATTCTTTCCACCATGACTGGGATGCCTGCCTGCTTCTTGCTACGAAGCTCGTTATAATCTCTCAGGTTTACAGTTTTAGAAATCAATGCATTATTATTTTTTGAGATGCATGACTAGCATTGGGGCTCTGGAACTTATAGAGCACAATGCAAAAGTAGCGACAAGACTCTGCGATGTTAGTTCATAGAGTCTACTAAAAGCATGCTAGATCATGGTGAACGAATGCTTAGATTTGTTGTGCTCGGACCATGCCTATTACTCTATGACATGGGAGACCCCAACACCATAGTAAGAAGGCGTGAAGATGACCAAAGGGACTCCAAGGAGCCCAAATAGAAGACTAGGCTCCCTACCTTTAGAATGACGACACCCCTTCTCTCCCTACTCACTTGGGCTAACTAGACCCTTACGTGGACAGATGACTCTCAGGTTCGAGCTTCTCAGGTTGGATTCTCACACATAACTTCGCATATTGGCTAGGTGTGATAAAACTGTGTGGAGATTACTACCTAGCTACATTTCCACTTGTCCACATCATATTTATATGATCTAAGTTCATATACTGGTTACTAGATGCCCTTTTGCACCTACATGGAAAACTATGTGATGTGATATTTTTGATGAAATCCAGTTAGTACTAAGGGAATAGTACTAAGGGAAAGGTCATTTGCTCATAACTGAAATACTTAATCCCAACTTATGTCCCTCTGTAGGGCTATTAAAGAACTATACTAATGAAACGGGACTAATAATCATAAAATAATGTTATGAAGTTATGCACGACACTAAGGCTTTTCTGGTCTACTTAATTATTAGGGACCAGAATTGCTAAGAAGCTCCTGCAAGTTTTGAAACAAGAGTATGTTAATGGTACCTTTTTCTATTGTAATTGTAGAAATTAGCATTGATGTCAGTTTTTTACACTTTTTAAGGGTTTACTTACAGTGGATAGTCAAATAGCTTTTGACCCTTGAAACCTTCAAGGAAGAAACTGACCTTATGCTCTCTAAGATTTATCATCATTAGAGGGATCTTCTAAGACAAGTCATTATACTCTCTGAAATTTATAATAATCAGTGACTCCTTCTTGATCAGGAAATTGTTGGGGTGGACAAGGATAACAAGTGTAGCTAGGCCATGAAGCCTACAGTCCCATATTGCATAGTATTCACGTTCTAACATGCTATGCTTGTGGATGGATGCAGGTGAATCCGGCTACTTACCTCAACTTTTTGATAAAAGCGAAGAGAACTGAAGAGATACACACAAACAACTCAGACCGGTATACAATGGTCCTCAGCTCAAGAACACTTGCCCCATTGAAGAACACTTTTTGATACCCCCAGGGTTTTTGACACTTTTTGATGTTTCCTTGGAGTTCCTTGAAGACAATACCTATTTAGATACTAAGCTGTCCACTGTAACTTGGTTATTATACAAGCAAGACCAAATTAATGGATGTTCTTGGTCAATCCATGTTTTAGACAGATTGGAACTCAGGACTGAGAGAAATATAAGAATGACAATGTTTGAATTATGCACTTTATATATAAATGATATGAAGGTTTTAAATTGACAAATTGGTACTAATGATGTCTGTGCAATAGAAATGTATATGAGCATCAACCTTGGATGCAGGATACATCACTCTCATGTACCTATTGCAGGATGGAATGCATTAAAAACATGGGAATGAAGATGCATTGGATGTAAAAGGCTTTTTTACATAGGAATCAATAGTGTGTAGTAGGGAAGAAATAGATTATACTATTTTAGTAGGTAACACACACACACACACACACACACACACACACACTCTTACTACTCCCTTTTTCTCTGGCATCCACTTAATTTCTTAAAATTTTTAGTTTTTCCTTAGATTTCTTATTTCTCTTGATTTCTTCCACTTTTACTATATTTTATCTTAACTTCCCTAAAATATCATCTTACTTTTCCTGAATGCACTTTATCTTTCCTTAATTTTCCCCTAATCTTCTTCTATGTTTTCCCCTTAATTTTCCTAATTTCTCCCCCTCTCAAAATTCCCTTATTTTCCCCTTAATTTTTCTCTGTATTTCCCCTCAATTTCCCTTTCCCCCCTTTTTATTCTTTTGACCTTGCAGAGTACCTTTTTTCCTTTAAAAAAGTCATTTGATAAACCTTTTTTTAAATACCTTTCCCCTCTCCCTCTCTCAAAATCCCCCCCCCCACTCTCTCCCTACCCTTCTTCCTCCTCTTTCACCTAATTTCTCCTTAAAAACCTCTCCCTTTCCCAATTTATTCCCCCTCTTCTTCCTACTCTAGCTCTGTACATTCTCCTTAATTGTTTCTTAATTTTCTTTTACTTTTTCATACTCCAACCTTTTTTTTCCTTTTCACTCCCTAACTTACTACACTCCCTCTAAATTTTTCCTAATCATTTCTCCCAATTTTTGGCCTATTTGTCCTTAAATAATATTTCCTAAAAATTCTCCTAATTTTTTTCTAACCTTTCTTTCGCCTAATTCTCTAGCTTAATTATTCTAATTTATTATCCTAGCCCTTCTTAGCCCACCTAACCTAAAAGTGTCCTCCTCAAACTGCTCGCTTCCCCGCCTCTTGAATTATGTGTTGACCTTCTAGACTATTGGCCATCATGCCCCTACATGCTCTACCGACTATGCTCCATGGCTCCCCGACTAAGCCAAATTGACCTTTAAAACCTGCCCCTTCTCTCACTTGCTCCTGCTCATGTCATTATACTCATACCCCTCGCCTATCCGCTACCCCGGCTGTCTTGCTACCACTGCATGTGCTAAGCCCCCTTCTACCCTCCCTTATTAGAGGCTCTCTTTGGCTCTCGGGCCCATGCAGACAGATCTCCTGTTGGCTTGCACTTCTTCTCGTACCTCGACTTCCTCAATTACTCTTCTCCCCATAACTCGACTGTGTGCTACTATGTGTCTGTCGGCCTCCCCTTCCTCTCTATTTCTTGGCTGTCTCCCATTGGTCCCGCTCCCCAAATCTTCACCATCTCCAATGACTCAGCCATCATGGACTCACAGGTTTTGTTTTTTATTTTTTGCTTCATTTTTTATTAGCCCCCTTACTTATTTCTTATCACTTCTTTGGTTTCTTTCTTACGCATTAATACACCCTCCCTATTTTCTTTCTATTTCACTATTCCTTCCTTCAAACCCCACCTTCTAATTTCCCCCTTCTCCCCATTGATATATTTGCTATTATTCCCCTTGCTCTATAGTTTTATCTTCCTTCCCCCCTTCTCTACTTATTTAATCTCTTTTTTTTTGTTTCATTTTTCCCTCCTCCTCCTCTCTCAATTTTATAATTTTCATCCCCCCCCCCCTCGGCCCTCTTTTCCCTCCCCCTTCTATATCTAGTTAATCCCCCTTATTTTTCCCTTTAGGTTTCTCCCCTTATATCTCCCTTTAAACTTTCCCATAAATTTTTTTTCCCATTTATAATCTCCCTCTTTAAAGCACTCCACCCTTTATATCCTTATTATTAAATATTTTTTACACTTCCCCTTCCCCTCCATTTTTAACCCACCATATTTACTGCAAGATGGTTCACCCCAATCCATAATCTATAAAACCTTGTTCCCTCCCCCTTCTCTACCTATTTAAATTCCCTTTATTTCCCTTTATGTTTTCCCTTATATTCATTAATATCTATAAACCCATTCTTTCATTTATTCTACGTTGAGCTGTTTTAAGTTTATGGTTATGCTTCTAATTTATTGTGACCCTGATAACAAGGGAGGGGTGTTTATGACACCTGTCTTCCCAACCAAAGTTAAGCTAGTTCTTCTTGTTAGATGGTGACAGGTAGGTAGATTCCCCTCTTCAATAAAAATGATGCTGCCAATGACTTATCAAAGCTCGGCTTCTTACACTTCCTTTTTTTTCATAAAAAAATGTTCAGCCTCTAGTGATGCTACTTCATTCATAGTGTATTTTCTATTTATTTTAAAGTTTGTAATTAAACATTTCTCATTCCTACTTTAAATTGTTTTCTCTTCACTATGGAAAGGGGTGTCTTAATGTCTTCTACACACACACACACACACACACACACACATGCGTGCGCACATGCATGTGCACACTTTTACCCCTTTCCCCCTTCCCCTTCCCCTTTTTCCCTTATCCCCCCCCCTCTCCTAATGTCCTCAATTAGTTTCCCCCTTAATTTCCCTATGTTTCCCCATTTACCCCTGTTTTTCTTAATTTCCCAATGCTTTCTCTCTCCCCCCCCCTCCTCTTTTTTCCAATTTGGTCTTTCATTATACTTCCCTACCTTTTCCGAATTCTTCTAATTTTTATTATTTTATACCCCCTTTTTTCACCTTACTTTTCCCCACTTTTCAATTCTTATTTTTTTAAATTTTTTAAAATTTCCTTAATTCTTATGGTTTCTTATTTTTCTATTTTTTTAAATTCCTATTTATAAAAGTCGTTAAAATTCCCCCCCTATTTTTTTCTCTCTTTTTCCAAATTCTTCCATAAAGTTTTCCTATTTTTTAACTTTCCCTTTTTCCCCTTTCTTCTCTCTCCAACTCCCCCTTTTTTCTTCCTAATTACCCTTAAATTTCCTCTATGCTTTCCCTAGTTTCTCTCTTATTTTTGAAGTTGCCCCTCCCCCCTTCTCTTTTCCCAAAAAATAAAATCTCCCCCCCCCCTTCTCTCTCTCTCTCTCTCTCTCTCTCTCTCTCTCTCTCTCTCTCAAATGTCCCTACTAAGCACTTTGCACACACACTAGTTGACAAATGAAAAGAGGACAAAGCTGAGTATTATCAAGACAACATAAACCCTTCATGCTCGTCTACATACATGTCCATGGAGGGCTTTGCTCAGCCCTACATTAGCACACATGTTCCCCTTCTCTATTGCAGAAATATAGCCAGGTTTCGCACTAGATCTCATACACTTGCTATAGAGAAGGGAGCTTGGATGCATTAGCCTAGACACGCCAGAGTTTGTACTGTCTGCGACTTGTAGTTAGTTGAGACAGAGGCACATGTAGCTTTATAGTGCCCTCGATATGCACATATCAAGGAGGACTACCAGTAGATACTGGAGAATGCTGCTTAGTTGACATTAGTTCTCTCTACTGCCTCTCCGACAGCGTTGGGATCTTTTATCACCCGCCTTTTTACATGTCTTCAGGAACTCATAGATTCCTGACCCCTCTTTTTGAGGAGACTGTCTTTACATTGTATTGAGATAGACCATGGGTCATTTTTGGCCCCCCATGGAGGTTAATAAATTCTGCCCATAGTCTTGTTATTTCTGTTGCTGACTCCTCCTTACTATTTTCACCCACTATAGTGACCAGCCTCTGGTGACCCTTTGCTCTATGACTGCGAGGTCTTCCCATCTGTGGCCTGAATCCTTGTGTGACTGCGTGTACCAGTGTCCTGAACCCCTCACACCTTTACCTTCTTCTTTGACATAGACTCATAGGTTCCTATCACATCTTTTTCGGATCCTTTATGATTACCCATACTCATCTAGGTTTTTTATTTCTTTCATACCTTTAACTTACTTGTTTCTTACACAGTTCCTACCCCCCCCACCGTGCCACTTAAACTCCCCCTTACATTAAAATCTTTGACATTCCCCCTTAAACTCCCCACTTAAACACCGCCCTCTTGTTTAATTTAATCCCTCCCCCTTTCCACCCTTTTTTTCTTTTTTTTTACAGCATCCCCCCCCCCTTTTATAATTTTCTTTCTTCTTTTCTACTCTAACTTTAGGCTCTATCTATACCTTCTTATGTATTAGTTGTTTTGCTCTAAATCTAAACTTGCATTTAAACTACAAGTTTTTAATCTTATGAGTGACTCTCATGAGATTGAAACTACACTATGTTGTGTTTTTAGAGGATGAGTTTGGGAATGTTCCTGGATTCATCTAGGTATATTGCATTTAGGCTACTCTTTTATTACTCCTTCCTAGTAGTTTAATTTCAAGCAATAGTTTACGTTACTCCCCCCCCCCCCCTTTTCATTATTGGATGACGCATCTTCAACAACAATCTCAAGCAAATCAGCTCCCTTGCAACAGCATGGGGGCATGAGCGATTCACAAAGCAATGTCAATAACTGGATACAAACATTGGCAACCATCAACAACTACCATTCATTAGACCCCATCTTCTCATAGATAGATGCTAAGGTGCTAGAGGTAGATCCTCTCCTCACACATGAAGAACCAATCGATCTAAAGGTGCCATTCTTTATGGCTGACCTTGAGTGGGATAATGAACTTGAAGAAGGTACCCATACCAATGATGACTCAGATTTTCCTTGGGACCTTGAAACTGAGGCTGAGAATGCTAGAATGGAAGATCAAATCTTTGATAATGACTTAGCCATTATGCATGCCCTAATGGCAATCGAGCTCCCAAAAGTTGAACCTCCATAGTTGAATAACAGCAGAAGATCCCACAAGAAAGCTGAAGGAGGAAATCGCAGAAAAGCCAAGGCGGAACACTTCAATGAATTCGAACGAGTCCAAACAAGGATCGTCGAATTGTATCTTGCAAAGTCAGCTCCCTCAAAATCAAAACCACCGCCTCTTGAATGGTCCCCTGAGGGACTGCAAGGAGTATGCACTGCAAATGAACCCTTACTTGGGAACACCTTACTAGTGGAAAAGTTACCCCACAGTTCCCAACGTAAGAAGTTTTAGAAATATAAGCCACATGTGCGGATGAATCTCACTCAAGAGACTTCAAAAAAAGAAAGTCAAAAAGAGCCTAACAAATTGGTAAATGAAACTATGCCACCTAGTACACATGGCACATGTCAGGCTAGTTCAACACCATCAGAAGCCGATAAGTGCCAGAGTACTTCAAGAATTACACAAGTGGCAGTGTCCCAATAGCAATAAGACCACTAAGAGAATCTGAAGTTCAAGAAACCGATAGCATTGGAGAAACTCCAATCTATGAGGGACCGGCAAAAACTCGCACAATATACCTCGCCCTTGAAGGGGAGGAAGAAAAACTGGTTTTCATTGGGAAACAGCTTCGACAGGAAGATTAAACCAAACTCAAAGCACTCCTGATGGAATACCGTGACTGCTTAGCATGGTCATACAAAGAGATGAAAGGAATTTTACCAGACATGGCAGTACACATGATACCTATAAGGGAAGGTGCTCACCTTAAGGTATGTGGACCTTTTCGCACAAATCCTAAGTATGGCACCATGGTTTATGATGAGCTGGAAAAACTCCTAGATGCCGTATTCATCTATGAGATAGAGCACACCGATTGGGTTTCATCCATCGTCATTGTGCCTAAACGCAACAAGAAGCTCAAAATATGCATAAACTTAAAGAATGTGAATGTCACCACAATTAGGGATCACTATCCCCGAAAAGGTGGTAGGTTCCAAAATATATAGCTTCTTGGATGGCTTTAGTGGCTATAACCAAGCGCAAATTGCTCCTAGAGACCAATCAAAAACAGTGTTTGGTAGAGAATGGGGTATTTTTGCATATAGAGTCATGCCATTTGGCCTTTGTAATGCCTCGGCCACATTCCAGCGAGTCATGTTCACAACTTTCAAGTCATTTCTAAATAAGTTTTTACAGGTGTTCTTGGATGATTTGTGCATCCATTCGAACAAAAAAGACCACTTCAAATGTCTTGAAGTAGTACTAATCAAATGCAGGGAGTATAGCATCTCCCTAAATCCAATAAAATGCTAGCTCATGGTCACCCACGGAGTTGTTTTGGGACACATCATTTCTCAACATGGGATTGCAACTCACATGGACAAAATCAAAATCATCATGGAATTGCCTCCTCCTACAAATTCCAAAGCTGTACATGTCTTTATGGGACATGCCGGATCCAAGTATGCAATTGGGAGTGTGCTTTGTCAACCTGTTGAACATAAGAAAGACTACCCATTCTACTTCGCCCAGTCGACAACTCAATGATGCAGAGATTAACTATACCACCACAGAAAGAGAAGCCCTAGTAATGGTGTATATTGTTAAGAAATTTCGGCACTATCTACTGCAAAATGATTTTGTCTTCTACACTGACCATCAAGCATTGCTTTATCTTGTGAACCATCCGTTACAACAGGAAGAATAACTAGATGGATCCTCTTGCTTCAAGAATTCAACTTCAAAATAGTGGTCCACAAAGGTGCCCAACACTATGTTGCTGATCACATGTTTCATGTCAAGTCGGGAGAAGAAGCCACTGGAGTAGAAGACGACTTACCAGATGCCACACTATTTCAAATAGATGCTGTTTCAGAGTGGTATGGAGATATCCTTGGGTACTTAATGGCAAGAAGACCACGCCCTGAAATGAAAGCAGTAGATTCCAGAAAACTAATTCTAAAGGTTGCACCCTATCAATTCATTGCAAAACAACTGTACAAGATGGGCAAGGACCAGGTATTCAGAAGATGTGTAATGCCTCATGAGATCATGCCAATCCTGAGTGAAGTCCATGAAGGCATTGCAGGAGGACACTTCGAAGGGGAAACCACAGCAAGAAAAGTCCTCCTCGTAGGCTACTGGTGGCCAACACTGTGGCCAAATGCCTATGAATATGTAAAAGGATGTGATGTATGCCAACAAACTACTAAACCACAAGCATATGGATGTAAGTACCCTCACCTATAAAAGGGAGGTTCATTTGAAGTAATATCAATCAAGCACTTTGCACTATCTCAAGATTCTCTTTATGAGTCCAAGCTAATCTATCTTGGAACCTAATTGACTTGAGGTACATGTCATGAGCACTCTCTTCATCATGTCTCCACATAGGTTCCATCCACCTTAGAGTGCTCCATAGATTCTGAGGCACACATGTTTTCTCAACCTTTGCCTGTTGAACTTGTGCTTCCATCAGCAGAAAATGACATAGTATTTGATTTTGAATATCAGGATCTGGATAATCCAATTCGTACTCCCATGCCAAGTTCCAATGATGGGTATGATTTTTATGAGATACCACTTCCCAATAACCCCATCAAGGAATTTTGGAACAAATATCTTGTTATGAAAACTTGAGGTGGATGGACCCTCGACTTCCCTACCAACCTTCGTTAGCGTCAAATTAGTGAAGGTTGGATAAGCAAGTTGGATCCACAACCTGATTGGCGCCGTCCCAAGCTCTTTGATGTCATCTTCTTGAAAGAGTACCTACGTGCACCTCCATGTCTCAAAACCCATCCCAAGTTCTATGTAGTTCCATGACATAAAAAATGGAAAGCCAACATACATACTTTGGATGAAGGTCGCACCATTAATTGGCCAATGATTGAACCATACTTTGGTGTAGAATGGAATATCCAAGGCACAATGATCTGAGCATGTTAGCAACATGAGCAAATAATGCACGGCAACATTGATCGCTTCCTTTGCCTAAGTGCTATCTTCTGCAAAACATTGGAATACATTCTGGAGGTCCCATGTTACCTCGATGGCCATTTGCCTCCACTCAGTTTCAATCCCAATGAACAGGTCGATGCTCAGATATTACAAGCCGACTCTATCAAAGAGTGATCTTCTTAGAAGCACACCACATATCTCTATTCGAACAAATGGTGGATACACGCTATGTGGAAATTGAGCAAAAATTGTATGGTGCCAAGGCTTTACAGTAGGATCGACTGGACACGACACAAGTTCCACAGCTCCACTGGACTAAAGACTCAAGGCAACACAGCTACATGCTCACAATAAGCCATAACCCGATGACGGGTAATAAAATGGATCCAAGAGTATGTTGTCTATATGCCAACATGAACTTAGGTAGTACAGAATGTGTGTGTAGAGTAGTGGCAAAGCTCCACTTGTACTTGCATAAGGCTAGGAATAACCTCTCTTAGGGATCCTCAACATGCAAGTTCTACTTGTGATTCCTACATACGAGTTCTACATGCAGCTCCTACATGCAATTCCTACATGCATGTTCTACTTGCGGCTTCTACTTGCAACTCCTACATGAAAGTCCTACATGCAAGTCCTACATGCTACTCCTACATGCATGTTCTACATGCAACTCCTACATGCAACATGCAACATGCAACATGCGAATTCTACATGCAACTCCTACATGCAACTTCTATATGCAAGTTCTACATGTAGAGAGAGAATGTCTTACAATTCCTACATGCAGAGAGAGAAGCTCTCCAACTTGTATAAATACCCCATAATGAAATGAAGCCCACACTCTTTGGGGAATTGTGTTGAGTTCTACTTTGGTATTCCAAGCAAATGTCTCAAGTGTCCATGCTTCTTTGCACTCCACGTCCAAAAGCATGTCCTAACCTTGCAACTCCTCCTCCCCTCTCCTCCAACCTTGCAACCCATCCTCTCCCTCTCCTCCTCCCTCCTCCTCCTCCCTTCTCCTCCTCCTCCTCCTACTCCTCCTCCTCCCTCCTCCTCCTCCCTCCTCTCTCTTCTTTCCCCCATGCTCTTACACCTTCTTCCTCTCCCACTCCTATGCTCCCCCTAAACCCTTAGTTCCTCAACCCTTAATCTCCATGATCTACGAGGGGGACGAGTTCTCCACCATGTACTCTACCCTGAACCTTGGATCCTCCTTCTAACCCTGGAACTTCTTCTAAACCTTGGAACCTCCTTTTGAACTCTAGAACCTCCTTCTAAACCTTGGAACCTCCTTCTAAACTTGGAACCTCCTTCTAAACCTTGGAACCTCCTTCTAAACCCTGAACCTCCCTCTAACCCTTGTACTCCTCCTAAACCCTACAACCTCCAATGAAGGCGAAAGTCTTCATTACCTCAACCATGATGATACATGTTCATTTTACACATGCATGCACTATGTTTGCTTACCACACTTAAGCCTATGTCTCTCACCGGAATACGACTCGAGGTTCTAAGCTACACGTATACTACAAACGACAACCCCGATATATTTGTAGGTGACAAAAAGCCTCGAAACCCTGCATACTTAGAATACCCTACTCTTCCTGCGGAAGCCGTGGGAAAGAGCCAACACTATATCAATCTATCAATCTATCTCTCTCTCTATGTATATTATAACATATAGTAAGATATATGTGTACACACACACACACACGCTACATTAATACATACATATAATACATAATATCTATATATAAAATAATAAATATTAGCTATATAATATATTGTATATAATATCTATATGTATTTATTATATTATAGTATATTTCTCATATATAATATAATATATGTGTGTATGTTGTGTGTGTGTATTATTATATTATATAATATGACATTATAATATATAATATATTCTCTCTCTCTCTCTCTCTATCTATCTATCTATCTACATACCTTGTTGGGTGTCGTATCATTAGGAAAAAAGGGACCTCATTTCGGGGGCCTGAGAGAAATTCACAATTTCTTCATTTCTCTTTCCTCTAAAACACTAACTCCACTGACACACAGTGCTAAATTCGGTACTTTTGCCAAACCGGAGCGTCTGGAGTGGGCCAAATCCCCCGAAACGACCTTTGAAACACTGAAGACCAGAAAGGCCAAAAAGGCCCCAAAAAAGTATACTAAAGAAAGTGATTTGACAGGTTAACCCCTGATGTCAGAAGTACCGAATTCAGCACCGTGTGTCAGATATAACAAAGTAGCTCAAGTATCCTAATTGAATGCAAACTTGACAATATTTATTTTTTCTGCCTTTTTTGTATTTTTTCAACTTTACGTTGGCCCTCCTTTGATTGGTGGAGGGCTATTTTCCTTCTAGGCTAAAAGGCCCCAAAATGAGTTTCCTTTTTCCTAAGAGTGTGTAAAGAGGGATGGACAAAAGTGGTCATTGATTTTTAAAGAACGGATTTCCGTTTCCCAATTCTCTACTGGTAGATTCTACTTTGGCTCTACGAGAATGTTGTTCACTTCATAGGCAGTGGAATGACGACTTCATCATGAATAGGTACATGAGACTGTAAGTCCCAATGATTCTTCTATTGAAAACACACATGTAGCCCACAACCTAATGTTTAAGAATCTTGCCTTCTCCTTTAATATGCATATGAATGTTGCTCGGTGACATGTCTCTCGTGATGGATTTTGCAAGCTTTTTCCATGGCATAGACCAAAGTGGAGCCAACTTCCATACTTAAAAAGCATGCAAGCAGTCCACTTTGACCTTTCTTATATCCACAATTGTAATGATGAAAAGGCTGAGAAAAGAGACGAAACCTCTTGTCTCTATCTAGAGCATACTCAGTTGCAATATATCAAGATCGAACTATATGTGATGTTTGAGACCCAAGTGTTGGATCTTTGTTCGTATGTGTATTTTGTTGTTGCTTTCTTGAGATTATGCTATGTAAGCGACCATAGTTTTTCCCCCATCAATGGCTAGGATCTTAAACACTTCGTCGAGTCTGTGTCAACAGAGATGTGATCTTTGATGAGCAAGTTCCTTCTTCTTCCTCGAACTCGCCCTCTGTTCTTGGTGATACTCTCGAGCCCCGTGAGCCCTCGTATGCTCCTCCTCCCCTATCCTCTTCTTCGGAACCCTCTCCCCCTCCACCTCTTCCTCTTCCGGCCTCTTCACATGATCCTGGTTCTTCCAGCTTTGATCAGCATCTGGTTCGAGTTCCACAGTGCTCTCGAGCCCCGTGAGCCCTCGTATGCTCCCTCTCCCCTATCCTCTTCTTCGGAGCCCTCCCCCTCCATCTCTTACTCTTCTGGCCTCTTCACATGATCTTGGTTCTTCTAGCTTTGATCAGCGTCCGGTTCGAGTTCCACGGTGGTTGCTTGATACTCTTCGCTCCTCTGGTCTTTGAGATTATTATTCTGAGCCGCCCTCTGATGATGGCCCTCGTTGCTCTCAGAGACATACCCCTACTCTCCCTTCTAATGCTCTCCAGGTCAATTATGCCCTCATGTCCCACATCCTCGACGACCGTGAGCATACTTACAAATCTCAAGCCCTTTCCCAGCCTCACTAGAAGAAAGCCATGGAAACCGAGATGGAAGCCATTCATTGGAACCATACCTGGGATTTGTGCCTCGTCCCTGCCATCACTCTATCATCAGTGTTCGCTGGATTTTCAAAACAAAGTATGTTGAAACACAAAGCCTGATTGGTCGCTAAAGGTTATGCCCAGTGGCTTGGTATTGTTTTGTGGTAGTTGCATCTTTTTATTGTGTGTGTCGATTTGTAGTGTGGTTTTACTGCCTTTGCAACGCTGGCCACAGGTGCCCTGCCCAATCTGATAGCCATTTTTTGTATAAGGTTCTTTTGTTTGAGGTTGACCACCCTTTCTAATAAAGCCGGCATTTTACCCCCCCCCCCCCAAAAAAAAAAAAGAAGAGGTAGGAGGGTGAATCTCGGCCAGCTTCTCTCTCGCTCCCTCCTCTCTCCCCCCCTCTCTGTCTCTTCTCTCTTGCCCCCCCCCCTCTCTCTCTCTCGAAGAACTCTCTCACCTTTCACCGCTCTCTCTCTCTCTCTCTCTCGAAGAACTCTCACCTTTCCGCTCTCTCTCTATCCCGCCCCCCCACTGAGAGTGGGGGGGGGGGGGGGGGTGTGTCCCTCCCAATTACCCCAAAAGAAAAACGGGGTGTGTCGGGCTCTCTCTCTCTCTCTCTCTCTCTCTCTCTCTCTCCCTCACCCCCAGTCTCTCTCTGTCTCTCCCCCCTCACCTCTCTTTTCTTGTCTCTCCTCCCTCTCTCTCCCCTCCCTCCTCTCTCTCCACTCTCTGCCCCCTCGACCCACTCGCCGCATGTCTTCACAAGGCCACGCCACGTGTCGAGGCACGTATTACTCCCCCGAATCCACTCGCAATGACTCCCCCCTTCCTCTCTGGACACTGTCCTTTGCATTTACTCCCCTCCCCCCCTTCTCTATGGGGCTCTTCCCCTCCCTGTGCAGCCGTCACACGTGCCACAGATGCCCACAACGTCAGTCAATTGCTAAGTACTATCTGCAAGCACATTCGACCATTCCCCCTGGCAATCTGTCACGTCACTCGTGACTCATGTTGCGTGCTATCCTGCGCCACCTCAACCATCCCCCTAGCAATCTGTCCCGCCACCCACGACTCATGTTGCGTGCTATCCTGAACCCTCCGTTCTTGGCTCCTCGTGTTGCCACGTGGTGAATGCACTCTATCCTTACTCATGTCCCTCATGTTGCGTGCAAAGGGCACCGTGCCTCCTCATGCCTCCATCGAGCCTCTCCCGAACCTCCCTCCTCTTTCCAAACCTCCTCTTCTCTACCATGTGGTAGCCTCTTGTGTATCTCTCCCTTCTTAATATATAGTAAGATAAGATAAGAAGTCTAATTACACCCTAAGAGAATGTCCACTTGAAGACATTTATGGATGGAGTGAGAGCGCGCACATAGACATCAATTTCAAAGTTCTTCGCCCTAAAGTATATGAATACAAAAATTTAGTAGCTGACCATGCTCTTCTAGCTCCATAACCTTCTACATCAATTGCAAGCAAATGCTTATATTTCCCTAGGAGTTCCTTCTAGGAAATGTATTCGTGAGATTGACTCGCAACCAGAGAACACATTTTTGTAGAAGGCTTATGATTTGAAGGAGAAACAGGACTCTCAAAGGCCAGTACACTACAACTGGAAATATATTGACAATTAGTACCATACCACATTACTATGCAGATTTACTAGGAAGGATGTCCTGTTTCACGCAACTCTGTAGTAAATCCTTTCCCAGATTGCCAGTAATTTGCAAGACTGTGTATTCCATGATCTGGACCTTTCAAATGTTCCCGCCTCTTTCTTTTTTCTTCAAACGACACACCGAAGCGCTTCTGCACGTCTGCAGCAGGAAGCGATTAATGTCAAAACAGAACCGATTTGCTGAAAGAGTAAGAGAATTTGAAAATCAATCAATCAATCAACGGTTGGATCTTTTTCCATTATCGGGTGATGCATCATCACCTTCCGCAAGCTCTGGCGCCAATTGCCCATTTGCAGTGAATGACGCCATGAGCTGTGGTGGCCCGAGTGGCAACGGATCCCCCTTATCGAACTGCCAGAAATGGAAGACCTTGCCATATGTCTTGCAAAGCTCGGCCATCTCAGGAAGTTCTGCAAATTCTGGAAGGTTTGGCATGAAAAGAATTCCGCTCTTCACTTCGTATTCGTGGGAATGCCATAGCTTTTTCTCTTCGTCTGGAAGGGTTAGGAAAACCCTCTCAGTAACGATATACTCTACACCGATGAGTCGTGGATCTTTCTCGGGAGTGTCGTATATGAGACACTGGTGAACATCTTTGTTGTAGTGAGTGCAGAAATGATCTGCCTCCACTTGTCTTCTCATATCATACGCATAAAAGTGAAACCTACATGCGCACAACAGCAAATCGAACAACGAACAAATAAAGTGATGAACGCATAAACCGAAATTTTCCAGTTCACAGCCTTTACTATTGCGTGAATGCAAAGAAAAACAGGATTTTCTATACATAACGGGATATGAGCTCACGCGCAGAGATGGGCATGAATCCTGTTGATTGGCTTGAAGCTCTGGAGAATCGCGGCGGTCTTCTCCAACAGAGCTGTGCTTGTTTGGGTAGGCTCGCCAGGAATGTCTCGAGACCTGGAAATTGGTCCAGGACCAACAGCAGCCATTGCGCTCTTCTACTCCGGCTGTCCTTTCTGACGATTCTCACGATACAGATGAGGTCGCTAAGTCGTGAACCGTACGCTGGTATCGAAGGTGATGCTAAATGCGAAACGAGCAATGGAAGGGACAAGGGAGGCAAGGGCAGGTGTCGAGTGAGAGTGCAGCTGGCGGCAGTAATCGAGGGATCATATGGTGAAGGGCGACACTTGGCATATTTGCATGCAAGCGTCTTACCAACTCAAGGGAAGGGGCTTAGCACATGCACGGGTTTAGGGCTCGAATGCTATGTCCATCCAGGCTTCATACCGCCTGGTAGTCTGGGGGGTTTGTGGTACTTAAGACTCTTCCGTCGACTCTTCGGCACTTCTGGGTACGTCGATCTTTCATTCGAGCTTCCGAGTAGTCGATCGAACAATCGACTTTTTGGCACGTTGACTCTTCTCCGAGCTTCTGGTGGGTACGTCAATCCTTCAGTCGAGCTCCAAGCTTCTAGGTACATCGATTCTCTTTTTCCTTCTTGGCACGTTTTGGCATGTCAGCATTGTGGAAAGATGGTTTCTTCCTGCCTGCAAAGCCTAGCTTCATCATCTACGGAATTGTGATCGCTTCCCCTTTTCGAAACTCTTCTGCCACTAGGTCCTTGATTTGAAATTGAGTCGAGTCTATATTTGGTAATTGTTGGGAAGAGCTTCGTAGCTCGACTGAACAACTTGGTGTGCGGCCGTTGAATTGAACAAATGTCTACTTCTTACCTGATCACAAAGAGCTTCTTCAACTGATAGTCATGATATTGGAGGTCTTCCTCTAGTCAATTCTTGGGTCGCTCAAGGAACTGTTCTCTCCACTTCTATGAAGCTCTCCGTTGTTGAACGCATTTGCTAGCCTCTCGATTTCAGGCTCTTGATATTTCCAGTCTCCCTCATTGCCTTGCTGCTATACTACTGCTAGTCGTGGGTCGCTCAAGGAACTGTCCTCTCCAATTCTGTGAAGTGAAAAGTCCTCCTTGCTAGCCCCTTGATTTCAGGCTATTGATACTTCCAGATATCTACATTACAGATTGATATTGATCCTCCAAGAGGGGTTTTGTTATATGGACCACCAGGGACAGGAAAAACCATGCTGGCGGAGGCTGTCGCCCACCATACAACTGCTACATTTATCTGTGTAGTCGGCTCTAGGTTTGTTCAAAAGTATCTTGGGGAAGTAAGAAATAACTCCTATACTTACCTTTTCTCAGTTGCCTTAAGGTCTTGAATTATACTTCACTATTTCTATGCGGAATAGTGGATGGCTTTGATTTGCCAGTCAAGGAGTTTGTGTATTGCACCGGATGGCATGTCAATTGGAATTTAGAGAGAGGATATCTCAAGGCAATTCTTTGGGTGCACAAGAACCTAACCGAGTTCTTCACAAGAGGATCAATCATAACACTAGGGCCAATAGCCGCATCCCAATTGGCCAGTAACAGCCTTAGGAGTGGGCATTTGTATTGGATGACACATCAATCAGACTTTGGAGCCAGAAGATGTTTTACATGTCCCATTAGGAGCACGGTGGACCTAGCAAGCACCACTTGGTAGGCCACATCACTAGGGCCAGGATCCACGTCAGTCAGTTTGTTAGGGCAGTAACAGCCCTAGGTGTTGACCATCTGCAGTTGTCACTTGGGAAGTATAATAGTCCTAGGAGTGGGCCATTGCAACCTTATTGCTCATTGCTACAAGTCACACAATTTTGGGAGATTGTTTTGGTGCTTATATAAGAGGATCCTTTCCACCTAATTCTTCATTGACTGAAAATCTGTGAGGCCACACACCTGTTTATTGAGGCAGCGGACAGATGGTGGATAAAGCAACAAAAGGATCAAGTTGCTGCAATGAAGTAGCTCCAACTAATGACCTTAGCTTCTCAAATTGTTCTAACTCCTAGCTTCTCCTGGTTGCCTCCTCCTCTGAGCTTGCCTCCACTATTCCACCCTCATGCTGCTGATCGTCTCCCTCTCCTTGCTTGAGAAACCTCCATCAATGCCAATCTTGGAGCAAATCAGGATATGCCTAAAAAGTTGGGCAGATCCACCCCTGCCTATAAACGGGGCACAAATCCTCCATTTTTAGCATGAGGATTCAAACATAGCTAGATCCAGCCATGAGGAGCTAGGCATAGCCTCTACAGTCACCTATTCCTACCATGGCTCTTCTTGGAAAGACCAAGGCTCATATGTGGAAAGATAATTTTGTTTCTAGATAGATCTCTCTGTTATTGTCATTTTGATCTTGGAATGCCTTTACAGAAATGTTAGGCTATTACTGTACTCTTCCTCGTTCATCATAACTGTAGAAATGTTTCTCTTGGTGACAGGTATTGGATTGGAGGGGAAGCAGGCCTTTTTGAAGAAAATTTTGAACATGGTTCTACAAAGTTGACAGGTTGGTTGGATGAATGTCTAAATTCTGCAGAATATGTTGCAACCTAGTCATGACCACAAACATATTTCTTTTTTAAACCAAGCTATCAGATGTTGTAGCTATTTTTTAATGAAAAACCTGAGCTAAGATGGTAGATTACGCTTGAGTACTGATGTGACTGTGTAGATGGATGAGAAGGAATGGGCTTCCTTGCAGCAACAAGATCCCAAATTCCAAGCTTTTATGAGACATCATTGAAGAGCTTTCTCATACCCCTGTTGCTTTAATAGGATGAACAATGCATATCCTTGAAAGATTTGGTCTCCCACCATATGAGCCGAGCCACCTTTATTCTTGCATGTGCCTCTATCCCTATCCTCAATTGAGCCACGTGAAGTAGATTTAGGTCACACAGAGGTACCTCCTGTAGAGTCATCAGCACATCCATTGGTACATATGGAGTAGGACTTAAAGAAACGAAATCGAACAAACAAGAAAAGGATAGCCAAGGAAGCACACAAGCCCCCTGTTGAGGCTTCAATGGGTGAGGAGGTGGAGGATGTGAAAGGTACGTGATATAAATATGATGAACTGAGAGATTTTATCACACTCCAGTGTCAAATGCAGCCTAAGTTCGAACAGATGCACACTCATGAGAACTTATGG
This sequence comes from Dipteris shenzhenensis, assembly GCF_047967505.1. Taxonomy (NCBI): domain Eukaryota; kingdom Viridiplantae; phylum Streptophyta; class Polypodiopsida; order Gleicheniales; family Dipteridaceae; genus Dipteris; species Dipteris shenzhenensis. Next base: position 45,559,692 of record NC_141621.1, on the reverse strand, counting down.
CTTCATATTGCAATGAAGATGGCAGCCAGTCACCCCAAAAGAGAGATAAACAGCTACAAAGACAAGTGGATCCTAGAGCGTACGAGGTATTAGAATGAGAGAGATAAACAGCTACAAAGACAAGTGGATCCTAGAGCATATGAGGTATTAGAATGAGTATTTTTGAGGGAGCTAGATGCTCCACTCGTTTTGAGGAGTGGTTGGTGAGGTATTAGGCTTTGGTGGGAAGAGACAAAAGAGAATTTCATCTATGGTTGAGGCCCTTACACATAATGCTTCCTCAAGAACAAAAGTGATTGAGAAAGTCTCCAAATGTTGTAGAGTCTACCAGCAATTGCAAATCCAGCCTCCAAAAGTAAAGGGGATGTGGGAAGAGAAATAGAAAATATCTCAAGGCAGGAACCTCCATGCCAGTGTTCTCAACTTATCTTCCCACAAGAGCTACCATAGACATTCTCAGAAAACCTTCTAGAGAAGTACAGGGACTCACTGGCCACCATCCAGAGAAAACATCGTCATTTGTTTTCAATGGGAAGGTAAGCTTCAACACCCCTGCACAGTTGTTATCCATGTCCATCCACACGATTCATAGGAGACATCCTAGGAGCTCTCAAGTCCTTTATGGGAAAAACCATGTCTAGACAGTTATGACAGTGTTATCATATATTTTGTAACAAGTCAAAAACATTTTTGCTGTAAAAATAACTCTTCTTGAGTTTTCTTGCTTACTAATGCTCAACAGTCTTGCATGTGATTGCATTACCACTTAATTACTAGCCATCGGCATGGCGTATCCTTCATGATTATTTGGGCGGCACCAGCAAGCTTGCAAGCGATCTAAGGGTGCATTGAATGCATCTACGACCTGGGAAACTTTTCCTATCCATTTGGTGCACCGGCATGCATGCAACTTAATTACCACCAGTTACCAGCATGGCAGCTATTTGGATGTCCCAATTATGTTTAAGTTCATTACTAATCACTACAATGGCATGTGATTGCATGCAATTTTCAAGCTTGCATGCGAATATTTTTGGGACAAAATAAATCTTGATTATTTTTAGTGTAGTTAATTACTAGTCATTGCAGTGGCATGAGATAAAATAGTAGCTCATGATTCTATAATTGGATGGGCTTCCATGCCCGCCATTATTTTTTGGTCAAAATAAGCAATCAAGTTCCAATCAATGTGATGCCCTTACCTTTAATGAAAAGGACAAGTTTTACTTTATTTTAAGGCCTTTTAATAAAGCCTTTGCATAGCAAAGAATGTTTGCAAAATACAGCACTGCTCGAGTGGCTAGGCATGTGATTATTTAGCGGCTTGAATTTTGGTTAATTAAAGATGGATCATGATTATTTGGATGTCACCCTCGTACGGGGCCTCTAGTCATTGTGTTGGCTCAGATATTGATTAGTTTAAGGCCCTCTTATTAAGATGACTCATGGTTATCTGGATGGCACCACTAGGTCTCTAGTTACAGTGGCTTGGGGGGTTTACCTCACAAAATTTTGGTGTACCATGTGTATTCAAAAGGAGGGGTATTTTAATTCTACTTTTAGAAAAAATTTAGTAGGATTCATGATGGGTTTTTAAATTCAACTTTAGAAAAAAAATCCGTTAGTTCATAAGTAAAGAGGGGTGATTTTATTTGGGGGGGAAAATTTTAGTTGAGGGGTTTTTTAAATATCCCTTAAACGCACTTGATACCTAGGGTTTTTTAGTAGTGTATCCCTCGAGCATCGCGGTGGCTCAAATTTTGATTAATTTAAGGTAGATTGTGTATTTAACCATGGCCTCGAACATAATATGGATACCCTGCTCTTCTACTTTGCTCCACTCTCCCTTCTCTAGCCCTACTCTACTACTTGCTCCATGGTTCCTCCTCTAACTCTAATCTACTCATCTGCTCCCCTACTCATCCACTCCACTTTTCGCTCACTCTTTTCACCATGCCAAGAATTGTAAAAAATGTAGCTAACATTACTACCCTCCTCCCCATACAACTTGATCTCAATCTCGTACAAGGTCCTTGTACTAGGGCTTACTCTTATGGAATGTCTTTGTAATCTCCATGGATGCCTCCCACATCTCCATGTCACTACCTTGGATGGAATGCACATAGTTGGCTATGCTTTATGGATTCCTTGGAGATGTTGATGAAGGGCGAAGAGCAGAGTTTTCTCATGTTGGGGGGTCAAATTCTGAGTCCTGTATTTGTGCATGGTCTTCGTCTCCATCATCTCCTCTATTCAGATGAGCGTGAACTCTCAACACCTTCCCTCAAGATCAACATCATGAAGTAGGCCTTTCCTCAAGATGATGATTCTGGGGAATCGAAGAAGGACTGAGCAGTACATTCCATCACACCCCTTAATGGGAATGTCTTTCCTCTGCGTCAAATCAAGAGCTAGTCGGTGTTTCTCAATTAGCTCTTTACCGAGTGGTTTGGTAAAGATGTCCGCAACATTTTCTTTGCTATCACAATGCTACAGTGTGATACACTCTTTCTCTAATGAAGTGCTCTCTGACATCAATGTGCTTTGTCCTGGAGTGATATATTGAATTCTTTGCCAATGCTTGAGCCGATTGATCATCACAGTATATTGTTGTTGGCTTTGACTCATCAAAGTAATCTGTTTTTGACAATAGTCTTCTGAGCCATATAGCCTCACATGCACCTATAGTGAGTGCTCTCTATATTTTGCAGTCGAAGACAAAGAAACAGTTGGCTGTTTGTTTGACAACCATGATATAGCACCTTGACCAAGGAAAAATGCATATCCCTGTGTCGATCTCCTAGTCTCATGATCTTTCGTCATAGTCACTGTCATAGTATCCATGCAACCGTGGATGACTTCCTCTGTATTCTATCTTAAACTGTCTTATATCTCTCATGTATCTCAAGACTCTTTTAGCTGCATTCCAATGAGACTGTTTTGGATTTGTCATAAACTGTGCTAGTGAGCTTTCTGCATAACAAATATCTGGCTGTGTGATTTCTACAGGTCACAAAGAGCAAGATATACAGAACCCTCAAGTATGAAGTAAAGAAGGAGAGCAAGACCATGCGTATATAAGAAGGGCGGGTACATAAACACTAAAGAATTACGAAAAGAGACTTTTGTAAGGGATTGTGGGGAAAAAAATGCAGCATTTTGCCGTATGCTCTTACAAACCAAGATAAGATCGATTGAAGATATGTGAAAATAAAATTACGAAGCGCGAAATACCTTCTATAGACTCGGTTATTTCCATTTCGCAGGTGCTCCCCATCAAAATACAAAGACTTCCCTTCCACGTTAACAGCAGGCAGCTTCCTTTGGAACTCAACCAAGGAGAAAATAGTGTAAGCAGTTTCGAACTCCGGATATATATTCACAGGAATAGAGATATTGGTTATCCTAACACAGATACCGTTTCACCCCATTCGCGAGCCTTTTTATAGATGGACTACAACGACCAAAAGGCCAAATTAACAGATTCTTTTTCGATCTAACATTCTACAAGCTTCCACAACCGTCTTCGTTCACTCGGTAAATCTAACCAACTTAACTGATAATCCACACAACACATGACAGCACTAGAAGGCCCCTTTGTTTTCCCTTCGAAACTGACATGCAACAATACTTTGTTACATGTTGGGTTTCTTTGGGTCCATAACACAAAAAACCAAAGTAATCAACCATTTCCTTTTGACTTTAGAGCCGCAAGAAACGCAGTCTTGTAAGGAGTGACTTGTTTGAAAATCTTGCTACTCATGAAGTATTAAAAGTGGTGCTTCTAAGATTAGGATGCTTTTCCTGACTGATTGCAACCTGACAGTGAGGATAGTAGTGGCAGATATGCTACTGGAAATCAAAGGCATTCGGGAAATTCCATTTCTCAATGTGACAAATGAGTGTGCATGGTGTGCGCCACTGTTGGTAGCAATTGTGGGGTTAAAGGTCACTGTGCCTTAACCCCAGTTATGTACAATACTCAAACACATATATAAATGAATGAAAAAGAAGATTAGGGTGGTTCTGCACCCACCAAAACTTGTGTGGCTCTCTGTCTCCCTCTCTCTCTCTCTCTCCTTCTTCCGTTCTTGCTTCCGTTGAGAGCACTCTCAACTGGTATCAGAGCTCGGGTGATCTAGCTGAGCGTGCGTGAATGCTTGGAAGCTCAACAGCTCTGTGGGAGGAAGGAGAAGCTCTGTGGGAAGCTTTGTGGGTGACTTTACTTGCATCCGAGTGTGCAGAGACCTTGGAAGAACCTTTGGAAAAGTCACTTTGGCTTTGCGAAGTGGTTTTGAGAGCCTGTAAGAGCTTTCAAAGAAAAAGTCGTTTTTTGAGCTTTTCCCTGTTCCGTTCGATGACAGAGACTCCGTATTGACTTGTAGAGGCAACTATTGCTTGCTTTTGGTGTCCACATTACTTCAGGAGCTTGGAAACACCTTCATTCTTGAATCTGGGATCATTTCAGTGGATTTCTGACTCACTGTGTCAGTTCCTGCGTTTTTTGCCCGGGTGTTGAAACTCAAGTTTGGAGCAACCATTTGCAGATCTGTCAGTTCCGGTGGACTCAGGAGGTCCTAAAACTTCTATGTTGCTCATCATTCGCACTCCGGTGGAGTTTACAGATAGCTCTGTTTCCAAAAACGTTTTTCAGTCCGTGTGTTGGACCCAATGATTGAGACCACGGTTTCTAAAACCGTCTGTCCCATTGCGTTCCGGACGCCCAAAAACCCCTACCTATCAGTTCTTGCGCGATTCGGTGGAGGATTTTCAGAGTTATAAATCTCTGTGTATTCGATTTCGTCTCTCTGTTATACATTTTTCATACTAAGGTTTTGAAACCTTAGATTTATGCCACATGGCAGTGGATAAGTGTTGACTCCCATTTCTCACTCATCGGTTGGGATTTTGGAGTTCTGGCAGAAGAGAGATATTTGCAGATTTTTTTGCCGAGTCCGATTATGCAATGGCGCCCATGTTTTGAGGCATCTCAGGTTCTATTTTCAGTAGCGCTCATTACCGTGGGATTATGATTTCTTGAGCATACCTTATGCAGATCACTCTGGTTGCAGTTTGAGCAGTGTGCGCTCATTCATGGTATGCATTGGGTTGCAATGGATGATTTATAGGCCATTTGGATGCATTGCGGTCCTTGTTGGATGCGCTGATAGGCCCAAATTGCCTTGTGGGATGCTATTTTTATGGACGCTTTGCACATGGATGCTATTTTATGCTGAGGGACAGCTTTGACACATTGTTGGTGATGCACTGATAGTGCTATGCTCTCTTGGATGAGATATTATTGATGCATATGCCAGTGGACAGTGTTTATGCTTGAGTCATTTGGCACTTATTGGCATTTTCTTTTGGGTCAGATTTGCTCATATGGATGCATAGTATATGCACATGAGTCAGATGCATCTTTTGATGCTTTGAGCTTTGAGTTTTGGTGATATTTCACACTATTGTGGCATACACATTTGGGTGCACCTGGTATTTGGTGTGATTCTCTCTTGCAGGCACTAGCATTTGGGATTTTTGCTTTATTTGCATCATGGCATCCTCTTCCATGCCTGAAAAGGAGTTTTTCAGCATTAAAAAGTTTGATGGGACAAACTTTTCTTTGTGGAAAGAACAAATAAGGGATGTGCTTATTCAAAAGAAGCAGATTAAGCCCTTGGCAGGTATTGAAGCTAAGCCTGCGGATATGTCTGAGGATGATTGGAATGAGTTGGATGCATTAGCAAAGTCTACTATTAGACTTCATCTTGCAGAGTCAGTTTATTTCACAGTAGTAAATGAGCAGACTACGGAAGATTTGTGGAAGAAATTGTGTGCCACTTATGAGAAGGAAACTGCCTCTAATAAAGTTTACCTCATGAAGAGGTTGTTTGAGCTGCAGATGAAGGAAGGGGTCTCCATTGCTTCTCACTTGAATGAATTAAATATTATTTTCAGCCAGCTTCAGGCTCAGAAAATGAATTTTGATGCAGAGACTAAGGCAATATTTCTCTTATGTTCATTGCCATCCTCATGGGATACCTTTCGTACAGCTGTCAGTAACTCTGCACCTGGTGGAGTACTGAAATTTGATGATGTTGTGGGTAGCTTGTTGGCCGAGGAGATTAGACGGAAGTCTATGGATGGCAACAAGCAGGATGCAGCCTTAAATGTGCAAAGGGGCAGATCACAGTTCAGGGGAAAGTCCCAAGAAAGAGGGAAGTCTCGTAGCAAATCCAGGGCACGAAACATTGAGTGTTACCATTGTGGCAAGAAGGGCCATATGAAAAAGGATTGCTATAAGCTGAAAAGAGAGCAAAAGGATAAGAAAAAGAATGCAAATTGGGGTGCAAATCAAAAGGAAGAGAGTCCAAGGGAGGACAAAGGAAAAGTGAAGATCGAGGAGATCAATGCAGTCACACATGATAGTGACAATGATGTTCTCTTCATGTCTACTTTATCTGCAGAGTTGCTTACCACTTCAGATGATGCATATTCCCAGGATTGGATTTTGGATTCTGGTGCTTCATTCCATGTTACTCCCCATAGGGAATGGTTCTCCACTTATGACAGTGGAAAGACAGGTTGTGTGCATCTTGGAAATGACTATGCATGTGACATAGTGGGAGCAGGTGACATAAAGTTTTCTTTTGCAAATGGGTCTGCATTTGTTTTGAAACATGTGAGACATGTGCCTAAGTTGACCAAGAGTCTTATTTCAGTGGGTCAACTAGATGATGCTGGTTTTCACACCACTTTTGGCTTTCGGAGTTGGAAAATTCAAAAGGGCTCTATGCTTTTGGCCAGGGGTGCCAAGTGTGGGACTTTGTATCCCTTACATGTATCAGGGGTATTTGATCATGTTGTTTGCAATAACCGAGCAGCCAAGCACTTCTTTGTGGCATTGCAGGTTGGGGCACATGAGCCAGAATGGAATGAAACTCTTATGCCGTTTGGGTTATGTACCGCATTTGAGTTTCTCTGATTTTGAATTTTGTGAGCATTGTCTCTATGGGAAGCAGACTAAATCAGCCCATAAAAGAAGGGGAAAGAAAGAGTTTGAAATGCTTGATTTGGTGCATTCAGACGTATGTGGTCCCATGCCTACACGGTCATTAGGCGGGGCTGAATACTATGTGACATTCATTGATGATGCAACTAGGAAAGTGTGGGCAGATCACAGTTCAGGGGAAAGTCCCAAGAAAGAGGGAAGTCTCGTAGCAAATCCAGGGCACGAAACATTGAGTGTTACCATTGTGGCAAGAAGGGCCATATGAAAAAGGATTGCTATAAGCTGAAAAGAGAGCAAAAGGATAAGAAAAAGAATGCAAATTGGGGTGCAAATCAAAAGGAAGAGAGTCCAAGGGAGGACAAAGGAAAAGTGAAGATCGAGGAGATCAATGCAGTCACACATGATAGTGACAATGATGTTCTCTTCATGTCTACTTTATCTGCAGAGTTGCTTACCACTTCAGATGATGCATATTCCCAGGATTGGATTTTGGATTTTGGTGCTTCATTCCATGTTACTCCCCATAGGGAATGGTTCTCCACTTATGACAGTGGAAAGACAGGTTGTGTGCATCTTGGAAATGACTATGCATGTGACATAGTGGGAGCAGGTGACATAAAGTTTTCTTTTGCAAATGGGTCTGCATTTGTTTTGAAACATGTGAGACATGTGCCTAAGTTGACCAAGAGTCTTATTTCAGTGGGTCAACTAGATGATGCTGGTTTTCACACCACTTTTGGCTTTCGGAGTTGGAAAATTCAAAAGGGCTCTATGCTTTTGGCCAGGGGTGCCAAGTGTGGGACTTTGTATCCCTTACATGTATCAGGGGTATTTGATCATGTTGTTGCAATAACCGAGCAGCCAAGCACTTCTTTGTGGCATTGCAGGTTGGGGCACATGAGCCAGAATGGAATGAAACTCTTATGCCGTTTGGGTTATGTACCGCATTTGAGTTTCTCTGATTTTGAATTTTGTGAGCATTGTCTCTATGGGAAGCAGACTAAATCAGCCCATAAAAGAAGGGGAAAGAAAGAGTTTGAAATGCTTGATTTGGTGCATTCAGACGTATGTGGTCCCATGCCTACACGGTCATTAGGCGGGGCTGAATACTATGTGACATTCATTGATGATGCAACTAGGAAAGTGTGGGCTTATGCTATAGCTCGGAAGAGTGATGTGTTCCAGGTATTTCAGAAATGGCTGGCCTTGGTTGAGAATCAGTCAAGTAGAACGCTTAAATGCCTACGGACTGACAATGGTGGAGAGTATCTCTCTCATGACTTTCAGCATTTCTGTGATACTCGTGGGATTAAGAGGGAGCTTACATCCCCTCGTAATCCAGAGCAAAATCCAGTTGCAGAAAAGATGAACTGTACCATTCAAGAAAGGTTGCAATGCATGCTTTCCAATGCAAGTCTTTCTGGTGGTTTTTGGGCTGAGGCAATGAAGATTGCAGTGCATGTGATCAATAGATCACCTAGCAAGAGTTTGGATGGTGGTATTCCTGAAGAGGCATGGAGTGGCAAGAAGCCCTCTTACTCTCATTTGCGTATATTTGGGTGTGAGGCATATGCACATGTGCCAAAAGAGCTTCGAAAGAAGCTAGATCCTAAGTCTAGGAAATGCATCTTTCTGGGTTATGGTGAAAGTGGAGAGATGGGCTATCGTCTCTGGGATCCAAAAGCAAAGAAGATCATACGCAGCCATGATGTGGTCTTCAATGAGAAGAAGATGCATAAGGCACCCATGAGGGATGTGGAAATGAGGAGAATCACTTTCCAGGATGTGAATCCACCTGCATATGTTGATAGACAGCAAGCTGTCCATGCACCAAATGTGCAAGAAATGGTGCCACCAAGTACTCCCACAGGTATACAATCAAGGGTAGATGATGGATCATCTATTGGTGGAAATGATGAGCCAAATGTGGCTGATATGCAAATGGGACAGCAAGCTGAAATGCCCTTGAGAAGATCATCTAGAGTGTCTAGACCACCTAATAGGTTCGTTCCAGGGGTAGACTATGTGATGCTTACTGATTGCGGGGAGCCTTCTTGCTACAGAGAGGCAATGATGCGTGAGGATCAACGCAAGTGGGAGTATGCTATGCAATCAGAGATGCAATCAGAGATGAGCTCACTTATGAAGAATAAGACTTGGGACTTGGTTTCTTTGCCACATGGAAAGAAAGCATTGCCATGTAAATGGGTCTACAAAATGAAGGTCACAGGTGATGATGTGCCTAGGTACAAGGCCCGTTTGGTTGCTAAAGGGTTCAAGCAAGAGAAGGGTGTGGACTTTGATGAGATATTCTCTCCGGTGGTGAAGATGACCACACTTAGATGCATGCTTGGACTAGTGGCATCAGAGGATATTGAGCTTATGCAAATGGATGTCAAGACAGCTTTCTTGCATGGGGATTTGCATGAGGAAATTTACATGGTTCAGCTGGAAGGCTTTGAAGAAAAGGGCACAGAGCATTTAGTTTGCAAGCTGAAGAAGAGTCTCTATGGTCTTAAGCAAGCACCTAGAGAATGGTATCAGAAGTTTGATGCTTTCATTCGGTCCCAAGGTTTTAGAAGGAGTGAAATTGATCACTGCCTCTACACTAAAAGAGCTAAGGATAGTAGCCTGATAATCCTGGCACTATATGTGGATGATATGCTATTGGCTAGCAAGAACACTTATGAGCTAGATGCATTAAAGGCCAAGTTGCATGAGGCCTTTGATATGAAGGATTTGGGACTTGCAGGTCATATTCTTGGTATGTGCATCATGCGTGATCGGAGTAGGAAACTCCTTTGGCTTTCACAAAAAGAGTATGTTACAAAAGTATTACAGCGTTTCAATATGGAGGGGGGGAAGGCAGTGAGTACTCCATTGCCTCCATATGTGAAACTGAGTCATACAGATAGTCCCAAATCAGATGAGGAGAGGGCCATGATGGCCAAGGTTCCTTATGCATCAGTAGTTGGGAGTCTTATGTATGCGATGATAGCTACTAGACCAGACATTGCATTTGCAGTGGGAGTTGTTAGCCGGTATATGGCTAATCCAGGAAAGAGGCATTGGGAGGCAGTTAAGTGCATCATGAGGTACATGAAGGGTACCAAGGAGATGTGCATTTGCTTTGGTAAAGGAGACATGCGTGTACTTGGGTACACAGATTCAGACTATGCAGGGCATGTGGATAGTAGGAGATCCACTTCTGGTTATGTGTTCACCTTTGCAGGTGGTGCAGTGTCGTGGATGTCTCGCGCACAGAAGTGTGTTGCTTTGTCTACCACAGAGGCTGAGTATGTTGCAGCCACAGAGGGTTGCAAGGAGGCTATATGGCTTGATCGGCTAGTGGGAGATTTGGGGATTCATACAGGTGTACCGACATTGCATAGTGATTCCATGAGTGCTATTCAGCTAGCACGAAATCCGGTCTTTCATGCAAAGACCAAACACATTGAGGTCAGGTACCATTTTATCAGGGAGGTACTTGAGGACAAGCGCATAGAGCTTGTCAAGGTTCATACACATGATAACCCTGCAGATATGTTGACGAAGAGTCTACCTAGTCAGCAGTTTGAGTATTGTCATGTATTGATGGGCATTGGATAGTATGCTCACTGGGTGTTCTCCCTTAAAGGCACATTGTCCTTTAAGTGGGAGGTTGTGGGGTTAAAGGTCACTGTGCCTTAACCCCAGTTATGTACAATACTCAAACACATATATAAATGAATGAAAAAGAAGATTAGGGTGGTTCTGCACCCACCAAAACTTGTGTGGCTCTCTGTCTCCCTCTCTCTCTCTCTCTCCTTCTTCCGTTCTTGCTTCCGTTGAGAGCACTCTCAGCAATTTGATTGACATGTATGTAAAAAATGTGGCTCACTCTGAGAGGCTAGGGAATTCTTAGACAAGCTACCAGTCTAAAATGTTGTATCCTAGAATGCTCTAGTTACAGGATATATTAAACTCACACGTGGCCTAGAAGCATTTGAAAAGTGCAACCAGAGACCATCTCTCCCACTGCTGTCACGTTCCTTTGTATGTTGAAAGCTTGAGGTAACTTATGAGCCTTGATCAAGGGCCAAGAAATACATGGTGAAGTGGCACACACAGGACTTGGAAGGGATCTATTGGCAATACTTTGGTTGGAATGTATGCTAAGTGTGGCTCGCTTTTTGAGGCCCATGTTGCCCAAGGAGTCTTTGACAGGTTGTCCATTTGAGATGTTGTGCCATGGAATACTCTAATAAGAGGATATGCTGAACATGATGGAGAGGTGGGATCATTGCATAGGATAGAGTTTAGATGTTTTTCTGGGGACAATCTTTGTATATGTGTATGGCAAGCGCAGGAGCCTAGATGATGCGAGGGCCGTGCTTGTGGAGAGATGACACAACAAAACATGGTCTCTTGGAGTGCGATAATTTCTATGTATTCCCAGAATCGGCATGCAAAGAAAGCCCTATAATTTTTTTGTCAAATGCAGGCTGAGGGCTTTGAGCCAAAAAAAAAAAGGCATTCATCGCATTGTAGATGCATGTGCTGGTGTGGGAGGCCTAGAACTGGGTTGAAAGATCCATACTCTTGTTGCTAGCAATGGATGGGAGGAGGATGGGAGTTAGATTTTGTGGTGGGGACAGACATTGCTTATATGTATGGCAATTGTGGTAGTCTCAATGATGCGAGGACAAGGTTTTCAGGGATGCCACAGTGGGATGTTGCAGTCAGATTTGGTAGTTCGTAGTCAATATGTATGCAAAGTGTGGGAGCCTAGCTAATGCATGGACATTGTTTTCAGAGATTGAAACCAAAAGGTAATTCTTTCCGCACACGAAGTCGCCACTTAATCAATTGGAGAAGAAGAGCACAATCACACCACGAAAAATGACAGCAGACTGGGTACAATCTCCCCCCCCTAGATGAGTGGCTCATGCTTCCTCATCTAGCATATTTATGATCTTTCATAAAAAGCATCAAGGATCCAAAATTATCCCTCTCATCCAAAAATGAGGGATTTGCTTTACATAGCCATCTTAGGGCCCAAAATGAATTATGTCCACTATAAAATATATTGCTCAAACTTGCAATAGTTATGCAAATACAAAATTGGCCCATGGCCATACATATTGCGCTGTGCGACACCTCGATCAGTACCCTCGCACTGCGACACCTCGATCAGTACCCTTGCACTAACTCCAATCCTCACTATGAGTTCCATCACCTGTACTCAAGCCGCCAATTAAATTAGTTATTAACAATCGATTAAACGAATCACCGAATCAACCCATCCCAACATAACTGTGCTCAAAGCACAATAATTAAGCACAATACTAATAACACTAGCGACACCAGTATTAACATGGAATCACTCACAATATTGACCATCTAGCATGGCAAAACACAAGCTAGTCAGGTGTCCCCAACTAACCACACAAAGTATCCACTAGCACCCCTGCCGCATCCGGGTGCGCTCCTATGGAGTACTTTGCCATAGTCACACTTGACTAAAATAATAATGTCCAAAGCAAGATATATCAGAAAAAATATAATTTCTGTAACATCCCTCTTGCTTGGATTGCAACTGACCTCAGTTGCGTGTTTGATTATAGGAACTAATGAGGTCTGGAAAAGTTCAAAAGAATCGCTCAGGCATCCACTGAGCATCATCTCTTGGATGATTCTTAAATTTGAGCAAGTATTTAATATAGACATTTCCTTTTCGGGTCGAGGTCTGTTGATGATCAATAATGCATTTAGGCTCTAGAATTTCTTCTTCATCAACAATCAATGGAGCCTCTTCATAGACAGGATGGATAGGTAAATGTCCTTTGAAGGGCTTTAAGAGGCTGATATGGAAAGCATTATGTATTTTCCAATTATCAGGTAATTCAAGCTTATAAGCTAGATCATTAATTTTCTGAATCACCTTGAATGGTCCATAAAAACATGGGGACATCTTGATTACTGGCCATTTCTCAACACTCTTCAACCTTCTTTTCTTAATCCGAAGGACATAATCGCCTTCTTTAAAAAGCATGTGTTTTCGTTTCTTATTAGCTTGTTTTGTGTACTTCTCTTGAGCGATTGCAATGGCTTCTCGAACCTCTTTGAGAACATTTTGATAGTCATGGGTAAATGCATCTGCTACTTCCACTCTATGGGTCAATCGTGTGATAGGAGTAGGTAAAACCTTCCCATAGATAATCTCAAAAGGTGCTCTTCCAGTTGCAGAATGAGGAGTATTATTATAAGCAAACTATAAGAGATGAATGTATTTGTTCCAAGTCTTTGGTTGACTTTCCGCATAAGCTCTTATTATATTTAGAATAGTACTATTGGTAACTTCAGTTTGTCCATTCGATTCTGGATGAAAAGCTGATGAGAAATCCAACTTAGTGCCTAGATTATGAAATAATGCAGTCCAAAAATTACTACAAAACTTTGAATCTCGATTAGACACTATAATCTTTGGCAAGCCATGGTGAATAAAGATATGCTTGATGAATAAATGTGCAGCTTGCTGAGCTGTTAAAGTCTTCTTGCATGGGATGAAATAAGCTTGCTAACTAAAGCGATCTACTATCATATCATTTTGATTTGCTGTAGTAGGAAAACCTGTTATGAAATCCATAGATATTTGTTTCCAAGGTTGCGTAGGAATAGGCAAAGGCATTAGCAATCCTAGGGTCTTTCCTTTGTAACTCTTAATCTTCTGACAAGTGATGCATTTGGCTACAAACTTAGCCACATCTTTTCTTATAGTAGGCCAATGAAATTCTGTTGCTATCACTTGTAAAGTGGCAATCACTCCCCTATGTCCCATATATGGTGGTTGGTGCATTCCTTCCATTACAATTTGTCTAAAGGGTCGAGTGATGCATAATTTTTTTTAATAAAAGAGGTATCCATCATTGCATGAATATTCCAACATAGGATTCCAATTATTATTCTCTAATTTGTTCCATATATCGGAAAAATCTGGATTTCCTTGATAAGAATTCTTCATACCTTCGAAAGGCTAGGTCTCTATAGCAGTGATGTGATTAATACTTGGCTTTCTTCTAAGAGCATCAGCAACTACATTCTCGTTTCCAGGTTGATACTGAATCATGGGCTAAAAACTCTGTGTAAATTATGCCCACTTGATGTGCCTATCGGATATTAGTGGCTGAGTCAACAAATGCTTGATACTTTGCTGATCGGTTTTAATAAGAAACTCAGCTCCCATCAAATAATGTTTCCACATTCGTAAGGCAAGCACAACAGCGGTTAATTCTTTATCATATATACTGTAATTGCATTCCATTGGTTTTAATTTTTGGCTCTCATATGTTATTGGATGTCCATCTTGCATAAGTACGGCTCCAATTCCATATCCACTAGCATTGGTTACAAGTACAAAGAATGGTCTAGAGAAATCGGGTAATCAGGAGCTTGTGTGAGAGCTTCTTTCAAAGCTGTAAAAGATTTATCTTGATGCTCGGTCCATAAGAAATGCTTAGCTTTCCTAAGAAGGTCTATCAATGGATGTGCAATGTATGCGAAATTCTTGACAAACTTTCTGTAAAAGCTACATAATCCCAAGAATGATCTTAATTCATGTATATCTCGGGGTTTAGGCCATGTGATTATGCACTCAATCTTCTTTGGATCTACTTGAATCCCATCGGCGGATACAATGTGACCCAAATACTCTATCTTATCTTCAAAGAAACTACTCTTTTTAGGATTTATGTACAATTGATTTTCTTTCAAGAGTGAAAAGACTAGCTTCAGATGTTCTTTATGCTTCTCAATGTCTTTGCTGAACACCAAAATATCATCGAAGAATACTATCACACAATCTTGGTGTTTAAGAAAGATTCGGTTCATCATTCTACTAAAAGTAGTTGGAGCATTAGTTAGCCCAAAAGGCATAACTAGGAACTTATAATGTCCCATTTGAGTTCTAAAGGCGACTTGTATGTATCCTCTTCTACCATACAAACTTGATGATAGCCGGATTTGAGTATCTTACTGAAGACCTTGGCACCTTTCAATTTGTCTAAAAGTTCATCAATCCTAGGGATTAGATATTTGTTCTTCACTGTGATTTTGTTTAGTGCACGATAGTCTATGCACATTCCATTTTTCTTTTTGACTTATAAGACAGGTGCTCCATAAGGAGAACTGCTGGGTCTTATCAATCCTCTCTCTATCAGTTCCTCCACTTGCTTTTGAATTTCCTTTTCTTCTAGCTGGTTGACTCTATACGGAGCTTTGCAAGGTGGAGTATTGCCCGGTAGGATTTCTATCCTATGATCTTCAAGTCGAGAACATGGTATTCCAGGCGGTAAATCTTCTAAGAAACAATTAGAAAATTGAGAAAGAAACTTTTGGTGTATAGGCTTAGTGTTTGGTTGAGTATCCATCACCGTATTCACTAAAATTAGATATGTCTTCTCACGTTTTCTAATTGCTCTTTTGGCTTGTGTGTGGTTGAATAAAGGACTGATCTCAGGTTTCATTGAGCTTTTCAGACATATTTCTTGACTGTCCTTCTCAATCCACATCTGATGTGAATCGTAATCTATCTTAGGATTATATTGATACCTCCATGGCATTCCTAAGATAATGTCCACTCCCTGTAGGGGTGCCACTAGAAAGTCTCGTGTATCCTTGTAGGGTTTGATTGAGATTTCAAGATTCTTGAATTCTCTAGTGCAATTGTAGTTTGTTTTGGTAAAAGCAGCTTTGACCTTATAGTTAGATGGGAAAGACTCTAGGTTTAGCTTTGCTAAGGTTCTTTCCGAAATGAAATCATGTGTACTACCATCGTCATGCAGAATAACAACCTCTTTGCCATTAATGAAACCTTTAATCTTTAGAAGAGCATGACAATTATACTTACCTCCCTCTTGCTTGGCTGCTTCGTCGTTGATCATGTGCACTTTCGCCGTCGGGATCTTCTTTCTTTCAGGACACTCAGTGGCTATGTGTCCCACCTTGTTGCACTTGAAACACCTTATTTCTTTCTTTGGAAAATTCCCACCGTTTGGCTTCAAAGAAGAATCTATCTTCTGTGGAACAAAACCATTTTTAGATTTAAAGAAGGGCTTTTTACCAAATCTCTTTTTCTTATGGAAGGGTACATGCCGTTCTGAATCTTTCCCTTCTTTTGGGATCCCATTCTTTCTCTCACAATTCATTGCAAGAGAAATTGTAGAGCTCAATGAGCGAGGATGAAGCATGTTAATCTCGGCTCTCAACCTAGACTTTAGTCCTGCCATGTGCATACTTCTTGTGTTGATCTCGCTCATTAACTTTCTCTAAGGATTATAATTGTTCACAGACCTTGGACTCCAAGAGTGAGCATAAATTGTGGGGTCACAAGCAAGATATTCAAAATTGAGTACCAAAATTGTGGTTAAAATAAGCAAGATATTCATTTCATAACTGTATAAAATTACACCATAGATTTTGTTGCTGGTTGGACCCATCTTCTCCCTTCTCTCACTCTATCTTACAACTAATGTGTGACTCCTTGACTCAGTATGGATGCTTTCCAAGCACTATGCCTTCTATTATTTGATACAATTTGAATAGCTTTTGCAAGTTCTGATGCCTTTGCCTTTTTAGACTTCAAAGTCCTACCTAGTAAACATCTTAAAAACCAATCGAACATCTCATACAATGCATTGCTATGAGTGACACCACCACCATGCCTTGAGTTCTTGAAGTAGGCTGCCTTGGCTTTCGATAGTGCGACTTCTCCATGCCTTGTGTAGTCCAAATGGAAAGCGGGCCCCAATTTTGTACAAACCATGGTCCGTGTGCATAGAGAATCTGCTACAAACATGATGAGCATCCTTTCAGCAAACAAAAACTTTTTGTAAAGCAAGTGCTAAAGCCATCCTGAACCTTTCATAATACATCTCATCGATTTGAACCCAGCTGGTGAAGCAATTTTATCAATGCATCTACCTTTGTCCATACTTTAGCTCTCAAAGTTACTACTTGAGGACGAGAAGCCTTATTGGTCGTGCATTCACATAATGCTTTCCAGTATTCCCAACCTAAACTGCTTTGAGAACTTGCCGAAGAAATTTTATCAATGCATCTACCTTTGTCCATACTTTAGCTCTCAAAGTTGCTACTTGAGGATAAGAAGCCTTATTGGTCGTGCATTCACATAATGCTTTTCAGTATTCCCAACCCAAATTGCTTTGAGACAATGTATGTTTATCTTTGTTGAGATTGTGGTTCGATTGGAATCTCCTTGCTTTCCCTCCACCCATGGATACTTTTGCACGAAGATTCTGTGTTGCCCCAGACATTTTCTTATCCTCCTTAGTTTTGGCATGTCCTCCATGGAATCCCATCTTTGACAACAACTTCTTAGCTTTTGCAATGCACCATGTGGATACTTCTTGCGAAATTAAATTCCAAGCATAAACAAGATGAAAATACAACAACTTATCAAGTACACGTAGTTCTGGGTGCAAAGTACGTATGTGTACTCTCTCTAGTGGGATGGACAAGATGGGATCCCACTTTGGATCCTTCTTGTTGCGATTGGGAGCTTGTGTTTGGCTACAAAATAAAATGTCATTCTCCCATTGTAAGCCAACCTTTTTCTTATGTTTGCGAACACATGCAATAAAGGCATGTGTTCATTGCATTTTCCGTTGTATCACAACCATGCAAGCACTTGAGGGTTTTCAAAGCACCAGCAAGATGCCATCCAACTCGAAATATTCCATGGCCATTGATTGTCAGTGTTTGCTGTTCCTCTTGTCTTCATATCATTGATAAGATTCATATTCTATCTAGAACCCACTTCAATGTCTCATGGCACTCTTTTGGAGTCTCAAATGCTGCAAGCCACCATAAATCTTTCTTTGATTGCACTGAGAAATCTTGCTCTACTTCCTCGTTCCCTTGAACAAAGGCTAAGGCTTTATTCCATAATGCAGATGCTCACTCTCTCTAACTTGTGTTCTTTCACCAATCGAGCTTCATCTAATTTGATGACAAATATGAGCTTTCCATAGCAATGTGTACAACAAAAGAGAGAAATCATTAGGATAAACATGATATAAGAAATGAGCTAATTAAAGTGCAATGCTATAATGGATTTCCTCTTACCATCTTCACTCATGCCATAGAATTTGTTGCAGTTTCTCAACATCTAAGTAGACATTGTTGAAAGCATTCATTTCAAAGGTTTGCAAGCCAGATTTGTTTTTACTTTTCCAAGTCATTGTGCCCCTTACACAATGGTACCCTCCAAGCATTTCTCTTGCACGTTGGTTTGTTTCTTGCCATGCACGTCTCACAGACTAAGGTGTGGGTAGGGGCACTGTAGACTTCTTATACTTTCCCAAAATAGCAGAGTTGAAAATTTTGAAAAAAGATGAGCTACAAGCATCTCCTTTGCGTCCACAATATCGTTGAATTCCTTTATCAACTCTTCAATAACTTCCACACATAGGCGCTTGTGTCTTGGGTCCCTTAGTATCTTAATGACATCGCTTGACTTCAATAAACTAGCTAGAGCATATGAACAGTCCATATCATCCCCATCCATTCTTCCCATCATATCTTCCATGAAGTTCCTAAAAAAGAACACAAGAAAAACTTATTCACAAATAATGTAGCACAAAAGAGTGTAATTTCATTGGAACATTTGATAACCAACCTTGTAGCCCGGACTCTCCTATTTCTAGCACCACCAATGGGTGCCAATGCATCCATGTTATGTAAGTACCTTCTTTCTTTATCCTTCAATCCCAAAGGCGTTTCTTTCATCTTTTGCACTCGTTCTTCTGCCTTCTCTCGTTCCTTCTCTACGGCTCGTTGAACTTGATTGTATATAGATCTTTCCAAGCCTTTTTTGGTTTCAGCTAGCTTGGAGAGCGACTCTTCTAATTTATGTCACTTCATGTCTAATGTATTTTGCTCCAAGTCAAACACTTTGGCTTTATCATGAAGATCCTGCATAGAGTTATGCATTGCAAAAATGGTGCTATTTCCTAAATGTGCTAGTATCTCTACTTAGCCTTTGCGCATCTTGCTTGCTTGCATAGCCATTGATTGAGCATTGTTGAACCGATTGCAATAACCAAGCAACCCTGTCCATTTCCGACAAACCAAACTAGCTCATGCATTGTATGGAAAAGAGGTATCTTTTAATTGGCCGGATCTAAAGGATAAAGGACCCTTCTACCGAAAGGTCGAGATGCTTCTTTCCTTGCGAACAAAGACTATGGATTTTGGAATCTCCCCTCAATCCCAGACTATGTGTGCTTGCATATTCAGCCTCCAACTCTAAGTGAACCTAGTACTTGTTGGAGACGTCCTCGAATGGTGCCATCAGTAAAGGAGTGTAGAGAAGGAGAAGGTGTGGAGAATCAGGCTTGAAGTAGCAACACGCAGGAAGGGGGATGGCAAGGAGGAGGAGGGATGGGGGAGGGAGGACCAGTAGTTGAAGAGGAGGGAATGAGGGTGGACCAGCAGGTGTGGAGGGTGAGGAGGAGTAGGCATGAAGGAGGAGGGAGGAATGAGGGAGGAGCAGGAGAGAGGGAAGAGGAGGAGGAGGCATGGAGGAGGAGGGAGGGGGAGGGGAGGAGGAGCAAGTGTGGAGGAGGGAGGGAGGTAGGCATGGAGGAGGGAGGGAGGGGGAGGGGTGGAGGAGTAGGCATGGAGGAGGGAGGGAGGGGGAGGGGGAGGAAGAGGAGGGAATCAGGAGGGGGAGGCGTGGAGGAGGGAGAGAGGGGGAGGAGGAGGAAGGGGGAAGAGGGAGTGAGGAGGGGGAGGGGGAGGAGGAGGGAACGAGAGGAGGGAGTGAGGAGGGGGAGGGGGAGGGTGAGGGAGGGACGGAGGGGGAGGGGGAGGGGGAGGGGGAGGGGGAGGGGGAGGGGGAGGGGGAGGTTTCAATTCAAAATTCAAAATTTGAATTTTGAATTTGTTGGTTCCCACCTAGGAATAAGAGTTGTGTAAGAGGTGGGGTCACTTTTGGGCTTAACCCACCTAGGTGAGGGGGATTTATGACTTTTAGGACTAATCCATTTCTTAATTAATTCCTTATGAGGCCCTTTTGAGACCCCATTTCTCCCCTAATGTGAGGAGCACTTATCCAACCACCTTCCAAATGCCAAGTGATTCCCTAATTTATATACAAAAGAAGTTATGATTTAGAACAAGAGAAGGTAGTCAAATATGGGGACTCTAGGTCAAGTGACAAGTCCATAAAAAAAGAAGAAGAAAAATATTGACAAAATGGAGGCTCTAGTTCAAGGTACAAGTAAGCCACAAACTTTCTCAACCTTGAATATGTGTGAGCTAATTGTCCCTAGTAAAGATGTGAAACTTGCCACCTAGCTAAGAGATAACACTCTCTCTCATAATTTCTTAGTTCTTCAAGTGACCCTCAAGTGACAAGAAGTGAAAATAGATAATTATATGTTGATGCAAAGACTAAGGAGTGTTGATAGAAGAAGAAATAGGTTTTTAATTGATCATGAGGACAGAAAGGGAGGTATAACTATAGGTATTCTTTCATACCTCAAGGAGAGTGCAGCCTCATTGAATATTGAACCTTTGGGTAAGTGACTATTGACCCTTTGGGTAAGTGTCTCGTAAGTTTATTGCACTCAAATATAAAAGGAATGCAACTCTCAATGTCACTATGTATTCACCCATGAGATGTGCTATAAAGAAGCAAGTGTGGGACTACATTCTTATTAACCTTATATCTACTAAGGGTGCTTCAAATTATCAAAGGTAAAGTATTTTACATTTAAAGAAGAAGCTTTCTACTAACTCTTAACACAATGGAAGTTTTTGTGTGATGGTTCATTGAAAAACCTTTGTTGATGTATTAGATAAAGGTCTTGAATGAGTGGTTGGCCAAGATAACCCTAGAAATTAAGGAATACTAGCAAATCCATCAACAATATATTTAGGATGATATACCATATACACTAGAACATCCAGCCAATTAGATGTTTTGTTTTTGCTCTGTTTTTTGTGTCAAATCCTTACCGTTTCTTAGAAAAGGACTCTCTTGTTGGTGGTCTTTCCAAGGTTTTTGTTTTTGTGAGAAGATCTTTCAAGTCTAAGATCCTATGCCACTATAATTCTTAGTTATAATTATCTACTAAAGTTCAATCTTATAGTTTTTCTCAGATGAAATTCTTTATGAAAACTATATATTTTGTCCAAAATGTATAGAGAGTGTATATTTTGATCATGTCTCTCCCTCTCTCTTTATCCTCTTTATTGAAAAGTATATGCTAGTGCTCGAACTTAAGTTTGAGCATGGAACTCTTGAAAATTATAGGCCATGCTCAAACTCAAGTTCGAGCATGGCATGAAAGTAATAGTGAATTTTCTATAACATTGGTCCCAAATTTACTAAAACCGTTTTCCCCCCCAAGAAGGAAAAAAAACAAAGACCTAGAAATTGAAAGAAATTTTAAAGAATTCCAGATGGTCACAAGCTACAGTTGATGACTTCCTTAGAGCAAATGAAAGAAGAATTGAGGAAATTGATGCAGCCTTACACTAGAAATGGGTTCTCATAGGTGGCAGGCCCTACCATGATCTAGATGTCTTGGGGATTTTTGAGGTCATGTATCCTACTTTAGGTCATAGGGCTTTGATGAGGTTCATATGGGGATGCCTTGGTTTTTTTAATTCACTCTAGGGGTTGGTTATCTAGATCAGAGCATATCAAAGTTCTGAGTCATGTGGACCAATGTTTTTGACTTTAGGTTGGTACTTATAACCAAGCCTAGAGGACATTCCCCTAGGTTTATGGATGATATGGTTTTATGGAGGTACCCTACAGTGTTTGCATTGTGACTCATTTGAGAGTGTAAGTGGATTGATGCATGGAACCATGAGAAGAGACTCCCTTTGTTCTACTACATCGTTAGCAATCGAAACCCTCGAAGTTCCTCATTGGACCAATTTCCATATTTATACAATCTTGCAAAAAAACCTTTACAACCTTGTAGAATCTTTTGAAGAAGGATCTATAAGGCCCTCAAGGATCAAAAAATCTCTATTTTCTTTGGCTTTGTATTCATGAAGGGATTACAGTGAACAAATCATGGGGATCTAGGTTTGGATCAGCCCCCATGTACCCGGGTTGCCTTTCTAATGAGGATTCCATTTAGCAATGTTTATGGGATCGCACACAAGCAAAGTCAATATCGAAGGGGATTGCAGAATTCATAGTACTTTTCTTCTACTTTTGTGTCCTCCTCCTTCTTCATGACCTAGGGCTTCGTGGCTTGGCTCTCTCTTTCGAGGCCTCAGATATTTAATTGAGTCTTCCTCTTTGGCCCCATGCCTTCGTGGGTACTTTTTGGGAGATCTTAAAAAACATTTCAATGTGGCATACATAGAGGTCCAGATGCACAGAGGCACTTGATGGCTCCTAAGTCAACCCATCTCACACTTTGGCTTTGTATTTGAATAGACATTGTACACACTCTAATGGCCATCTTCTTGGGTCTTCTTGGGTGGTCTATCTTCCTTAGGGAGTGGAGAGGACCCCCTTTTTTTTGGGATCCCACCATAGGTTTGAGGTGGCATTTGTAGTGCTTTACTAGCTCTTCTTGATGAGCAAGCTTTTGACCCACTCAAGGTACTTTGTTTTTCAAGCTATTGCATGATGTTCTCATGCCATGAGCATTTTTCTCTTGGGTCTTTTTTCCTACTTGAGAGAAGTCTTTTGATTCTCTCTCTCTCTCTCTCTCTCTGTGACATACACACAAACATTGTGTGTGTGTGTGTGTGTACCAAATGAAAGGTAGAACATTCTATTTATGTAGTGAAAGCCAGGCTCCAATGCTTGCACACAATTGTTATCCATGTCACTCAATCCAAATTAGCAATATCTAAACATTGGCATTCTTAACTTTGAACAAAATTTTGGCATTCAAAGTAAAAAGTATATCAAATTTATTCTTTAAAAAAATTTTAGTAAGCATACTCTAATTGAGGAAGGATTACAATGAGTTTTCAATCTCTATCTCTCAAATTAACAAAACTTTATGCCATACTATTCAAAATGTGGACATCTCATTTAAATAAAGAAAAAATTAGACAAATTTCAAGTATATATAAACATCTATTCAAAATCATTAATGCTTCCTCTTAATCCTTATCAAGTTATGCTTAATAAAACAAAGCACTTGTCATCATAGTCCACAAATATTAAGGAGAGCACTTAGAAACCAAACCTGGTGCCTGAAAAAAGTTACAAATCTACCTTCTTCCAAGGGAAACCATATAGAGCATAGTGCAATCTTTATGGGTAACATAAATATCCATGGCATTTGTAATTTCTCAAATTTCCAAATTATTGATACTCAACTAATTAATGGGATTTGTGCATGGAAATCCCAACTAGTAATTAAATGTCCAAAGAAAATACCTTCTTTTATTAAAAGAAAAATCCTAGGCAATAATCAAAACTCCAAAGGACATATCCTCTTTCTCCAACCTTCATAAATACTCCTACAAGGGCTCAAAATAACGTCTTGAAAAAATATTTTAGGGCTCAAAATAAATACTCCATCAAGGTCTCTACCTAAAAATAATGAGTCCCCAATGGCAACTTATTTATTATTCAAAGTTAAAGCCATGGATTAAAAACATTGATCTCTATCATTCAAAGTTAGAGCCAATCTTAAAACACTATAGTAAGCATATGATCTAATTTCTTCCCACAGTTGAAATGAAAATCCAGCAAACGATGATCTATGGAAGACCAAGTCAAACAAGAAGAAATGGAGAAGTGGAAAGGAGTAAAAGAGTCCAAGTAACCTTGCATGCTTTCGATGTCATGCAAAAATTGCTGCTAAAATCTCTACTACTCTAACCTGCCTTAGATGCCTTTCTCAATCTACCCAGTCTCAGTAATACTTTGAGTGATCTAAACTCTAGAGTCTCCCACAATTCTCATCCCTTGGTAGCGTCGCCGATCAGTTGGGAGCCAAAGGATTGAGTGGAATGTTGTATCTAAACTACTACTAGCAGTGGAGGTAGATTGAAAGAGAGGGCTCAGAGAAAGCCTTGGACACACATAGAAATCCATTAATCACGGCTAGATGTGGACCCAATTAAACTCATATTTTATGCACTATAGATAATGTGTCCCTTCAAACATGGGTTGGTAAGGTGCCTCAATCTCAAAAATTGACTCCACGTACACTAAGGAGTCCCAAGTTCACACTCTATCCCCCTTACAAGGATAGTCAAGGCAAACATAGGATGCCAATAATCTCTCAACCGTCGTCAAAGTCCTATTGCTCTACATTAGCCATCTTGCGACGGTTGCACATAGGGAAATTTAGTTTGCTAATCTCCCTAGTGGGTTTACCAAATCAAGGCACATCCAATGGTCCCCAAGGGGAAGTGAGTGAGTGTGTGTGTGTGTGTGTGTGTGTGTGTGTGTGTGTGTGTGTGTGTGTGTGTGGTGTGTGTGTGTGTGTGTGTGTGTGTGTGTGTGTGTGTGTTGTGTGTGTGTGTGTGTGTGTGTGTGTGTGTGTGTGTGTGTGTGTGTGTGTGTGTGTGTGTGTGTGTGTGTGTGTGTGTGTGTGTGTGTGTGTGTGTGTGTGTGTGTGTGTGTGTGTGTGTGTGTGTGTGTGTGTGTGTGTGTGTGTGTGTGTGTGTGTGTGTGTGTGTGTGTGTGTGTGTGTGTTACCTATCATATCATATCAAGGGATCTACTTCTCCACCATCAGTCCACATCCTCAGTCCATGAATCGAAAAGCCCTGGCAACCAATGCTTTTCTAAGACAATGTTTTTACTATAGTTAATATTTAAGGGTGCAGGAAAGATAGACACCAAGCAATCAGAACCTCAAATGATTACTATATCTCATCATGGGTTCCCCAAGTGTGTTCCTCAAGGTTGCCAACATCCTTTCTTGTAATATCATGCTCAAGACTTTATTTGCAAATCCGACGGAGGTGTGCCAACTCACCTAGCACCATCACAACAAAAATAAAAGTTAGAACAATACATTTTTGATATGGAAGCTAGGCTTCAATGATCGCGACACACAGTTGTTATCCCTGTCACTCAATCAAGATTAGCATTAATAAAATCTGGGCATTCTTAAAGCAGTTGGCATGTATAACATTAGTGAAGCGCATACATAAAATGGTAAATGAGTCCGAACGGGCTAAAATCAAACCCCACAAGCATGGGATTTGAAATTAGGTTTTCAAGCACATTTCCTTTGCTCCCGAAGAAAAGCAACCTCAAACCATAAAGGAGATTCCCCAAGAACATCCCTACTGTAGCTTACAAAAACTCCCAAGTGTAAAAGTTCTCAAGGGGGATCTTCCTCCATTTTCCTGCTTAGGTAATCTTGAAAAGGTATAGCTCCCTTCACTAATAGACCACTCTAACTAGTCAATGATAAGCATAATAAGTAAATGACATTCCAAATACACCCATGTTTCACTTATCAATCATATCCATTAAGTTTTAAATTGAACTTAAAGACATCATAGAGGAACCCCTAGTTCACAGCTTGGCACTCATATCTCTTCAAGGTGTAAGAAATTCAGGGTAGGATATGTCCTCATTGGTCCATATCCTATGGACCTAGATGAGCCTTAGATATCAACTTTGAAAAAGTATGGCAAAAATATGAAGTGTATGTTATTAATCTATCAAATGGGTTTTAATCCCATAAGTGAGAAAAATCTTTAATTTCCCAGAGTTTTTTACCAATAACTCTTTGGAGCATCTCCATATACTAATAGACATAGGCAATCAAAGGTATACATAGAGACTTATCACCAAAGGAGGTATACTACTAAACCACACTTAGGGGGAAAACACCTTATAAAGGGACCATCTTCAATAAGAAAATCTAGAAGTATTCGACCACATAGGGACCTCTTAATGCCCTTTATTTTAGAATTGGCCAAATAGCCCAAGGTCTCTTCCTTTCTATTACATTATATATAAGAATCTAATAAGACTTCCAAGGAAAATTCCTCTTCAATCAAAGTTTGAGAAATGCATATGAATGCGTATGAAATGCATACATACTCCGTCTTATAAACATGCTCCCGGGCTCGTAGAATGGCATGAGGCTAAGAGGATTAGTGCTTCATGAACTGCCTAGGACAACAAATCCTTGAAGTACAATGCAGTACGTTGTAAAGTTTTGGAAATCTCCTGCGTCTAAGCTCTCGGAAACCTCTCGGACCTCTTTCCTATAAGCTCGCAAATGCCAACATAGTAAGAAACGTTGAGAAGGGTTCCACTTAAAAGGGATGTTTGTTGAGAAAGGATGAACTCTCACAGCTGTGACCTCTTCCTCTTTTGCTTCATGCATCCGTCTCCTTACTACAGCAGAGCTCGCTATGAAGGTATTTCTATCATTTGCATAACTAGTCTCAAGCAGCGTTCAGCGTAAATGACCAGCTTCCATTTGATATCCAAAAGGTCTACGTAGTTGTCTAATGACAAAGCAGTCGATAACAGACAATGACATAGGCACTCACTAGTCTTAGATGGCAATCTAGACTAGTAGTCATCGAAGTCTCTCGGTGGAGGATAATGGTTATACTATTACAGTATCAGCGCCGTTACAGTATAGTGAAGGCAATCTAGACTAGTAGTCATCGAAGTCTCTCGCTCTACTTATTATGGCAGCTGGTTAAGAAAGTGCTTCTATCATTTGCGTAGCCTTTCAAAAGTCTCAGACAGCGTTCAGCTCAAATGACCAGCTTCCCTTTGAAATCCAAAAAGTTTACGTAGTTGGCTGAGTTCCTTGTGGAACAGAATGAGGGTCGATACACTAGAAGGGGGAGGGGTCTGTCAGCCAGCGACCACATCCTTCTATCTCTCTACAAAGTACCAATCCGTTGAGGCATACCAAAAAATGGAACAAGGGAGGCAGCAAGGTAAGCTGTGATAGAGCGCTGATAACCTCCCATTCAACTGAGGCAATGAGTAGCGATCTGCAAACAGTCAATAATAGCAAGACTATAAGCAGCGTTGAAAAGCTTGTAAGTGGCCATCCCATTTATCAATGTATAGTCTCTATAGTACGTGGATAAACAATAAGAATTAACCGTTAAATTTTCAATTTTCAAATTTAAAATTACCAATGGATAGAGGTCCATGGTCACATATTCCACTCCATAGTTCCATATATCCATGGTCTAGGATATTATCCATAACTTTATAGTCCACTTCATCCACCATGGTCTCCAAGGGGATGGAGATGTGTGTGCGTGTGGCCCATGTATAGTCATGTGACTATTAGTAGCACATTAGATGAACTTAGTGGTCCTTGCACATCCTAGGATCACAAGGGTCCCCAAGGAGAGAGGGGTGTGTGTGTGTGTGTGTGTTTCCCACCGACCACATTCCCACAGGTCTAACACACAATCCAAGTGAGGGCAGCAATCCGCCCATCACTGTGGATTGGGTTGGACTACTGCCCTCAATAAAATCAAATCAATTATATAGAATAAGGGTAATTTGTTAATGAAATTCATGTCCCACTGGTATTGTGATGAATATGAATGGGTCTCAAAAGTGCCCTTAAAGTAGGGTCATCAGTTCTAGAGGATCCTATCCCATATGGCAATGGATAAAACTCAGTGTATGAAAGGTAATTAGAAGTATTAGCCCTCTCCTACCAATTAGCGGAGGGCAGCAAAGGTATCATAGTCATGACTGAGTCCCATCGACTAGTTAGTCAAGGACATCCATAGAGTGTATGAAGTGAGGATCCCACGACCATTTGGTTGAGGCAATGATCAAAAGGACTTCAAATGGTCCCCAAATTCTCGTGAATCCATGCTTACCATACCTTCATGGATCCTTCCACTGAACACCATCTATGAGGGGGGTGGTAATGGATCCTCGTAGCCAAGTATGGCGAGGCGCTCAAACCAAGAAGGGACTTGCAGGAGATGATGCAAATCCACCGAGTTAGGATCTCTGAAATCCAAGCGAACTTGCACCGGTGTGTTACCTATCATATCATATCAAGGGATCTACTTCTCCATCAGTCCACATCCTCAGTCCACGAATCGAAAAGCCTTGGCAATCAATGCTTTTCTAAGACAATGTTGTTTAAGGGTGCAGCGAAGTGAGACACCAGGCAATCAGAACCTCAAATTATTACTCCAGCTGCATGAAAAGTTGAGAATCCCAAAGAGCATTTTTTCATCAGTTACTCTAATGGTAAAAACCATATGATTATATAGATCCATTTTCGTAAGTGTGCATAACAGGACGGAGAACACTATATCTCATCATGGGTTCCCCAAGTGTGTTCCTCAAGGTTGCCAACATCCTTTCTCACAATATCATGCTCAAGACTTTATTTGCAAATCCGACGGAGAAGTGTGCCAACTCACCTTGCCATCAAAACAAAAATAAAAGTTAGAACAATACATTTTTTATATGGAAGCCAAGCTTCAATGCCCGCAGCACACAGTTGTTATCCCTGTCACTCAATCAAGATTAGCAATAATAAAATCTGGGCATTCTTAAATCAGTTGGCATGTATAACATTAGTGAAGCGCATACATAAAATGGTAAATGAATCCCAACGGGCTAAATGAAACCCCACAAGCATGGGATCTGAAATTAGGTTTTCAAGGGCATTTCCTTTGCTCCCAAAGAAAAGCAACCTTAAACCATAAAGGAGATTCCCCAAGAACATCCCTACTGTAGCTTATAAAGACTCCCAAGTGTACAAGTTCTCAAGGGGGATCTTCCTCCATTTTCCTGCTTAGGTAATCTTGAAAAGGTATAGTTCCCTTCACCAATAGACCACTCTGACCAGTTAGTGATAAGCAGAACAAGTAAATGACATTCTAGATACACTTATGTTTCACTTATCAATCATATCCATTAAGTTTTAAAGTGAACTTAAAGACATCATAGAGGAACCCCTAGTTCACAGCTTGGCACTCATATCTCTTCAAGGTGTAAGAAATTCAGGGTAGGATATGTCCTCATTGGTCCATATCCCATGGACCTAGATGAGCCTTAGATATCAACTTTGAAAAAGTACGGCAAAAATATGAACTGTATGTTATTAATCTATCAAATGGGTTTTAATCCCATAAGTGAGAAAAATCTTTAATTTCCTTGAATTTTTTGCCTATGACTCTTTGGAGCATCTCCATATACTAATAGACATAAGCAATGAAAGGTATACATAGCGACTTGTCACCAAAGGAGGTATACTACTAAACCACAATTAGGGGGAAAACACCTTATAAAGGGACCATCTTCAATAAGAAAATCTAGAAGTATTCGACCACATAGGGACCTCTTAATGCCCTTTATTTTAGAATTGGCAAATAGCCCAAGGTCTCTTCCTTTCTATTACATTATATATAAGAGTCTAATAAGACTTCCAAGGCGAATTCCTCTTCAATAAAAGTTTGAGAAATGCATATGAATGCGTATGAAATGCATACATACTCCCTTTTATAAACATGCTCCCGGGCTCGTAGAATGGCATGAGGCTAAGAGGATTAGTGCTTCATGAATTGCCTAGGACAACAAATCCTTGAAGTACAATGCAGTACGTTGTAAAGTTTTGGAAATCTCCCGGGTCTAAGCTCTCAGAAACCTCCCGGACCTCTTTCCTATAAGCTCGCAAATGCCAACATAGTAAGAAATGTTGAGAAGTGTTCCACTTAAAAGGGATGTTTGTTGAGAAAGGATGAACTCTCACAGCCGCGACCTCTTCCTCTTTTGCTTCATGCATCCGTCTCCTTACTACAGCAAAGCTCGCTATGAAGGTATTTCTATCATTTGCATAACTAGTCTCAAGCAGTGTTTAGCGTAAATGACCAGCTTGTATTTGATATCCAAAAGGTCTACATAGTTGTCTAATGACAAAGCAGTCAATAACAGACAATGGCATAGGCACTCACTAGTCTTAGATGGCAATCTAGACTAGTAGTCATCGAAGTCTCTCAGTGGAGGATAAAGGTTATACTATTACAGTATCAGCACCATTATAGTATAGTGGAGTCAATCTAGACTAGTAGTCATCGAAGTCTCTCGGTCTACTTATTATGGCATTTCGCGTGCAATCTTTATGGGTAACATAAATATCAATGGCATTTGTAATTTCTTGAAATTCCATATTATTGGTACTCAAGTTGTGCATGAAAATCCCAACTAAAAATCAAATGTCCAAAGAAAATACCTTCTTTTATTTAAAGAAAAATTCCTAGGTAATGATCAAAACCCCAAAGAACTTTCTTCAACCTTCATAAATACTCTTACAAGCGCTCAAAATAATGTCTTCAAAAATTATTTTATGGCTCAAAATAAATGCTCCTACAAAGTCTATACTTAAAAGCAATGAGTCCCCAAAGGTAACCTCTTTATCATTCAAAGCTACAGCCATGTATTAAAAACATATGATATCTATCATTCGACATTAGAGCCAATTTTAAAAGCACTGTAGTAAGCATATGACTATTTTCTCTGCTATACATCGTCTTTTTTCTAGACCAAGATCATTTGTAATTGCAAAAATTATAAGTGGGCGATAATAAAGAAAAGAAATTCTTTCTTTAATAAAAAGAAATGGAAATCCTTCCTTAATAACACATGCTATTAAATCCTCATTGATCTTATACTTGAAATCTCAATTTTCTTGGAAGAGCTCGAATCCTTGTATCATAGAATACCATCCAAAATTATGCAAGAATTCATTAAATTAGTTGTATACCTTCCTTAAAGTAGTTAAGGGAACCCTCCTATAGTGAAAACCCTTTAAGGGAAAAATTATGAGCCAGCAATTCTTATATTACCGTAAATGTTCAAAGCTAGAGTAAGTGGCAAACCAGAAAAGAACTTCCTAGCTAAGCCATGGTCTCAAGCTTCCTATCTCATTATTAATGTATCTCTATGTTGAAAAACCCAGAAGTAAAAGTAAATTATCTTCATTAGTAGACAAGGAACCATGGGGCTGCATTAAGTTGTTAGAGCTTAGGCTGAAAGGCAACACATTTTTCGATGTAATCCCTATGATGATCGATCTGGTGGACCCTCTCACGGTGCTTGATTTGGGTGATAACCACATTAGTCAATCCATTCCCATTAGTATTGGCAATTGCACAGAGTTATGCAAAATCTTTCTAAGAAACAACTACATTGAGGCATTATTCCCCCCATAATTAGTGCACTGCTAAGCTTAGATTTAAGCTTGGACCTCTCCTATAATATTTCGTAGGGAAACATTCTTGCCCAAATTGGAAGCCTTAATACACTATTGCATAATGACCTATCATATAAAATATTGTTAGGTGAAGTCCCCTCCAACTTTGGTAATTGCAAGGGATTATAGTGGCTTGATTGTCCAACAACAATTTAAGTGATGGCCTTACCTCTAGCTTCTGTAACTTGGATAGACTTGCTTACGTGGCAGAGTGGCAATCGGTGAGTGATTAGGAGAGAGGGGGGGGAGGGAGGGAGGAAGTTAAGTTAAACCAAGTAGGTGCAATAGAGAGATGGGAGGGAGAGAGGGAGGTGACTGGGGGGAGGGAGCTAGGGCAACCAACTAGGAGAGAAGGGGAGGCGCCAGGAGAGAGAGAGAGAGAGAGATGAACTACTTAAGGGAGTAGTTTTGAGAGAAGGAGAAGGGGAGATATTGAGGTGAGAATGAGAAGAAAGTTTCGATTAAATAGAGGATACGTAGGTTGAACTTAAGGCTTTTTTTTGGTTTAGATTTTTAGGAAATATTTTAGGCTTTTTTAAGAAAAGATATAAGTACCACAACCCTTTACTCCACACTCCATTCCACCATCATGCTAGTTCTCTTTACACCTCAACTTATTGCTTGTTTTTGTAGAAGATGCAAAATGTGTGAACAGGTGAATTGCCTTCAAAAACTTTTCCGTAAGCAACACCTTCAAACAAAAATTTTTTTTGAAAATATTCAAGATGTTGATAAAAGTGAATTGTCTCCCAACCTCCTACATATACTGCCTTAAACGATATTTTGTTTGTTTTTTTTTTAATTTTTCCAAGATATTCAAAAAGGTGAACTATCTCCCAATCTCTTGCATACAAAAAATCTTCAAAAAAAATTTATAATCTAATTGTTTCCCAATCTCTTGTGTATGAAATTCTAATTAATGTGAAAGATCATAAACTAATGAAACAAGTAGTATATTATGCAAATTATATACTCTTCTTCAACTCTTGGTATATATTTTTAAATAATATATTCAAAGAAAAACAAATAAGAAGAAATGAATATCAATATATAAAAATTACTTTATTTATTTGATTTCATTTAACACTTTTAAAATATTAAAATAAAAATATGTAATAAAAGCAAATTAGGAATCAAATAATTATAAATAATTAAAGAATTAGAAAATCATGCAAATATTGATAACTCTTCTTTCACTTTTTCTAAATTATTTAAATCGAATGATAAATTCGAATCAAATAAATTTATTAAATGATACTTTTTATTGATAAAAATAATATGCAAAAAAATAAGATAATTTATAATATTCTAGCAAAATAAGTAGGATATATAAATAATTACAAAATTACTGAATCGTGTAAATAATAAATACTCCTCTCATATTTAAATTTTATTAAATTAATATTATTGATAATAATACATATATAAATAAATACATGTTTGAAGAAAAATGAGGTCCGTATAATGCATGAACATGGGAGGAGGCCTATGGCTAAAAATGATTAATAGAATTAAGATAATAAAATAAAATTTTGATTTCACCCATGGAGACTTCTTAAATGTGACTCATTGACATTCTTCGATACATATTTTTAGCACAACATCATCGCTTATTACTAGAGTATAACTCTTACAAAGTTACTATCCCATGGTTTAAGATCTAATAATAAGTACTCTGACAATTTCTTTAATGGAATCATCTTAGAAGAATGAAGTATAATGTCTTTATCTTTATGGTCCCCAATATCTTTATACTCATTCAAAGCATCTATATTGTATCATTTTATATTTGCCTTGATGAAAAGTTAATATACTTATGTTATGCTTAGCTAGTTCCATGAAAATATCTAACTGTATTCAAGGAGATCTCTTTTGGCATTCTTCGATACATATTTCTGACACAACATCATCGCGTATTAGTAGAGTATAACTGTTACAAAGTTACTATCCCATGGTTTAAGATCTAATAATAAGTACTCTTATAATTTGTTTAATGGAGTCATCTTAGAAGAATGAAGTATAATGTCTTTATCTTTATGGTCCTAAATATCTTTATACTCATTTAGAGCATCTATGCTGTATCATTTTATATTTGCCTTGATGATAAGTTAATATACTTATGTTATGCTTGGCTAGTTCTATGAATATATTTAACTGTATTCAAGAAGGAGATCTCTTTAATCCTCTATGCATCATCTTGAATTTAAGAATACTTAATATTTTATACTTATTTATATATTAAACATAGGTATGGCTAAGCTTTTGATGCTTGAGGGGTATTAAGATTTTGCATCATTAACTTTATTTACAAGGCATATGTATGAAATTCTCAACCTCCTACTCAAGTAAGAAGTCATCTATAATTTATGAAGCATGTAACGTGTTGCTAAAGCAATACTTTGGAGCAAAACTCAACTTGTTGCTTGAAGTCCATAAATTTTTTTGATTTGAGCAAGCAGTTGTATTGTACCCCAACCTATTAATAGCTCAATCAAGAAGTTATCTCCATGTTGTGTGGCATGCAACATATATTTCTGCAATAGGTTGGGGTGTAACAAAACCTCTTGCTTGAATTTATAGATTTTATTGATTTAAGCATAAGTTGAGTCTCATTCGAAGGTGTTGCTAGAGCAATAGAGAAAGACAACCTTTAACTTGAGCAATAGTTTGGGGTGCAACACAATCTCTTGCTAAATCAAAGAGATTTAACCAATTTAAGAAATAGTTTGAGTTTCACTGTAAGGTGTTGCTTAAGCAACAAGTTGTAGGCAACACAACTTAGAGATAACCTCCTTCTTGAGCAAATAGGTTGGGGTGTAACACAACCTCTTGCTAGAATTAAGAGACTTTGTTAGCATTGCAAGTTAGAGAGTTGTTTTACTTGGTTTCCCCCTAGTTGATAAAAGAAAATGTAAACAAGTATCCACTCTAAAAGAGGGTCTAGATTGTTGTTATATAGTAATAATGAACTAGTAACCTTTGGGAATCACTTAGCCTTTATCTAACGAACGTGTGTTATTTTCAATGTTGTGCTGAGAGATGTGTAGTAATCATCACCAATAAGACACTAACTCCATATTTATAGATGCATAATACTACAAAATGGGGGCTAGCTTTCTTGAGCCTAAGACAATTTCCTTAAATATGGTGGAAGACATAGGGATGTACTATTAGAAGAAAATAAGTACACAAAAGGAATCCATATCAAGAAATTCTAGCAGATGAAAACCATCAATGATCGTAGTTACATGGGCATAGGACTCAAGAGAGATTGCTTATATTGTAATTAATCAAAGATGATCATTAACATAGAAGACTTAACTTATGTAGAGAATGACATTATGGGATCACAAAGGCAAACAAATGAAGGCATCAATGGGATAAGTTATGCAATAATAGAAATTTACAATATTTGTGATATCAATCATAATGTTTTAACTCACCTCGATCTTTCTTGGACTTCAAAAATAACACTTCTATTTCAACTACGAGTAGTGTGGCCCATCTATGATGGGTTGGACCCGCTCCATTGGGTCTCAAGGTGAGATCCTTAAAAATGTTTAATTTCAAAAAATATAAAGACCCTAAAAAATATGATTACGTGAATATATGGTACCCTTCTCCTAGGAATATGATACCCTTCTCCTTCCTAGAAGGTCGATACATTGTGGCTCTCTTCTCAAAAGCGATGTGTGTGTGTGTGTGTGTGTATGTGTGTGTGTGTGGGAGGCGGGGAGGGAAGATAATCCCTTTTGCATAGTGAAAAGATAAAAGCGTCAAGGTGAGCGATAGAAAGAGAACATTATAGAATTAAGGAAAAGAGTTTGAGTATGTAGGTAAATCACCTCCAAAATCGCATAAAAATTATGTAAGAGCTTTAATAAGAAATGACAATAATGTTTTTGCAAGAAACATTTTTATAAAAAAAATAAGAGCTTGGTAAAGTCCTGATAAGCATCTCTTTTATTAAAGATGAGAGTCTGCATACATATCACCATCCAACAAGAAAACATGGTAAGAACCAGCTTAACTTTAATTGGAAAGACAGGTGTCATAAACACCCCTCCCTTGTTATTAGGGTCACAATAAAATAGTAGCTTAAACATAGACTTAAACAGCTCGATCTTTAAAAAAAAGAACTTAGAGAGAATTTGAAAAGGGATTTAAAATATTAGTTTTAAAACATTAATAAAAATAATCAATTAAAAAATCAAATAATATTAGAAAAAATTATGAAAAAGGAAGAGAAAAAAGTAGAAGAAAATTGATTAAAGATGCGAGAGAGAGAGAGAGAGAGAGAGAGAGAGAGAGAGAGACAGAGACAGAGACAGAGACAGAGAGCACTTTAAGGAAGAAAATGAAAAAAAATAAAAGGAATTAGGAAAAATTAGGAAGTGTGTGAGATAGAAGAAAAACAAATTAGAAAAAATAGAAAAATGAAAAATGTAAAAATTAAATGGATGCAAAAGAAAAAGGAGAATAGTGTGTGTGTGTGTGTGTGTGTGTGTGTGTGTGTGTGTGTGTAAACACACACACACTAAGGGACAATAGTAAGGTTGCTAGGCACAATGGTGCTTCCTAGCAGCCATGCTAGGAAATCAAGAGGAGACTATGTTTCAAAAGAGAGGAAGGTATGGAAGCAAGAGGAGGTACAAAAGCATATATTTGCATGAGTTACAACATACACACATATATAAATAAATAAGGTTAGGAGGGGGTGATGGGTTCAAGGCATTTTGAGTTAATGTAGAGTTGTTTTGCAAAGGAGTTCCCATTTAGGTGAGTAGAAGCTAGCAATGAAGATTCCAAGAAAAGTGTGAAAAACTTTATTCAACATAATCATTTTGTTTATTCAGTGCAAAGTTGAGACATCCAATCTTTTACATTCCATTTTAAGCAAGGTACGCCCCAAGTTGTGAGAAGTGCCACATTCCATGTTGAGCAAGGCACATCCCTAAGGTTGCAATGAGGGAGCACCATATGGTTCAACCCTCGGGAGATATAAAAGAATAAGTTGCCATACTACTGCTCACCTCAGAGCTAATCGAAAACACTGAGCTAGAACAATTGTATAAAATCCTTCCCTTTGTGTCGAGCATTATAAACGCAAATGTAAGCCCACGTTCAAAAACAAAAAATAGTTAGGATCTCTGTTCAAGTGCATTGAAGAAGCATATGAAGAATCATCACCTCCTATACATTATATAATATATTTTATAAATATACTATAATATAATATAGCTTATATAATATATATTATATTATATATAACATAATTTAATAGTTATAGAGAGATAAATATATATTGTATACACTATATTATATATGTATATATGTATTAAATAATATTTATTGTATTTATACCTTCAAATGAAAATCAATTTAAGTTAATGAATGATTGATTACAATTTATGCATTTAATTCAACTAATTCAAATCACATTATGAATAAAAAGCATCCAAATGTTGAGATTTGTAAATATTGACTAATTTCATGAGGAGAGAGAGAGAGAGAGAGAGAGAGAGAGAGAGAGAGATTTCTCCCAATTAAACACTCTTAATTGAGATTTAATTTGTAATTTTCTTGAAGATTCTCAAAGTTTAAGATTTAAATTTTATTCCTTGAATTTAAAGGCTATCTCTAATCCCAATTTTGAGACCCAACAAAGAGAGACTCTACCCATCATAGACCTTATGATGGGTCATGATACTCGTATTCTAAAAGCAAAAGATTTCCCCCAATATTCCAACTATGGAAAGAATCATCAATTCACATTACCCTATAAGGAAGAAGTTAAAAATTCTAGTCAAACATTTCTAAAAGCTCTTCAATTTTCTTAACAACAATGTCCTTCAATATTGCTTGTAGAAATATCCTAAAACCATAAAAAAATTGCAACCCTACATCCTTGAGAGACTTGTCAACAACCACAAACAACATTACTTAATGCTACTCGAAGACATGCTTTCTCTAAGCTCGTATGCCAAAAGTGATTGTACCTGCACGTGAAGTAACCTCATATAAAGTTAACCTACACAAAACATCAACATTGTATAAACTTTATTAACTCTAAGCATTCGATGCTTTGTGTGCATTTCCTGTTCTCACCTTTGTATGCATCCCAATATGCCTTGTATGCATTCTATATTTCCAACTTTTTATGCATTGTATACTCTCAACTTTGCTTGGTTGTATTGGCGGATCCAAGAAATCATATCATTACCACACTCCTTGTCAAATGTGAGCTAGCTATCAAAGAGCTGGAGCTACTCAAAGTTGAAAGAGCAAGAATTCGAAGCAAGCAGGATTGGGTGAATGTTGGGGACTACCCCTCCAAGCTATTCTTTAAAACTACTAAAATGAAACATATTCGGGAAACTATTGACAAAGTTCAAGATACGGATGGGAATTTAGTCACCAACTTTTGGCATACTGCTGACACTTTTTAAAAGGAGCTAGGAGCCATCGTTGGGTCTAGATATTCCAAAATCCTCCAAAGAAGGAAGCGTTGTCAAGTTTTTGGGGCCAATTAAGGTGAGGGTTACTAAGGAGCAAAGAGCCAAAGTATCTAGTCCCTTTAAGGCCCAAGAGTTTGAAGAGGTGCTTAAGATAATGAAGAAACTAAGTCACAAGGCACAAATGACCTCTCAATTGAATTTTTCACACTTTTGGGAGATGTTGAAGCTTGAGTTCGTGGAGATGACCAATACCTCCGTGCAACAAGGTAGCCTGATTGAGGCATTGTTGCTACAACATGTGAGAGAAACTGAGCATATCTAATTGTAAGACCAAACTCTAGAAACATTGAGCTTAGTGGCCTCTAGAACACCTATTTCACGTCTAATAGATCAAACTAGAATCTCACGTCCTTACATAACAAATGAGCTCTTCTTAGATAAAAAAAGAGCTATCTATCTCCCTTCCACCGTTGTTGCTAGCCCCCATCAAATGTTTTCGTCTCCTCTTAAGCCCTCTTTACCTTTCCATTTCAAGATAGGCATACAACTCTTCTAGGCATCCATCAATCTAGTCACTAGATCCAACCCTCCAACTTAAGTGGGAAAAACGAGATGGTTTTGTCGAACCAAGACAAGAAGGGCCAAGAATCAGTTCGATAAAGCCATTTTGCGTCTACCATCTACACACAAACACATTGTACCTTGACCTTTGCAATTAACTTGTAGGAGACACTTCGCATTGTAATTAGTTTAGTCCCCAACCTTGAGACGATCTTGACGCTTGGAAATAATTTCAGCAACCTAGCATTCTTATCCTTATCTATCCTTCTCTCCCATGGAGTGAGAACCATTGGAGAATAAGTGAACCTTTGTTTAAATGGAGTTGAAGGTCATTGCATATTTATGTACATACGTTCCTAAAAGTGAGTGTATGCATCTCTTTGTTTGGATATCATTGTACAGTCTTACTCATGAGTATACATATCCCTGTAATTATCTGTGAGTAGATCTATGTGTGCGTATGAATTTATATTTGACCATTGTTTATGTTTGTTTCTGCACTCTCTCTCTCTCTCTAGATCTGTGTGTGTGTGTGTGTGTGAGAAAGAGAGAGATTGTGTGTGTAATTGTATATTAGACCACTGCTTATGTTTGTTTTTTCACTTACTTTCTAGAGAGAGATTGTGTAAATTTGTAGTATACGTGTCCCTGTAATTATGTGTGAGTAGATCTGTGTGTGCGTGTAAATTTATATTTGACCATTGTTTGTTTGTTTCTGCACTCTCTCTCTCTCTAGGAGATGTGTGTGTGTGTGTGTGTGTGTGTGTGTGTGTGAGAGGGAGAGAGATTGTGTGTGTAATTGTATATTAGACCACTGCTAATGTTTGTTTTTACACTCTTTCTAGAGAGAGATTGTGTGTAAATGTATATTATACTGTTGCTTATGTTAGTTTTTGCACTCTCTCACACACTTATCTACCTAGAGAATGAACGTATGCATGAGCATTTGTGCAGACGCACCTTGCCATGTGGGTGCACACGAAGGCACACACGTACCCGTGCACACAAATACAAATTTACATTTGCACTAAATGCAAGTTTTAGAGACTATTAATCTCTCTCTCTCTCTCCCCCCCCCTTTCGGAGTGAAGCTAATGAAAACAGTTGTAGAAATAGCAATATACATGCATGACCCTATACTTAGCCACAACTATTCTCACCTTATTGTGATGGCTCTCTCTTGCGCTGGTCTTGCTACATAATATAAGAGAATGTTCCCTCAAACGATGAACTACAAGAGAGCAAGGTAAACAAAACATGGTTTGTGAAGAAGGATTTTCAATGAAGGGGAGAGAGCTCATTGGTGAAAAATCCTAGCATTAGCTGTCTCCAAACATCTTGGTCATTTTGACATGTAATAATCCACACTTTCAAAATCTTAAGCACATGCTTTTAGTCCTTCGACTACGGATGCCATTTGGCTAAAAGCTTTCAAGCTGCGATTAAATGTGCAAGCACCTGAAGAGA
Organism: Dipteris shenzhenensis; assembly: GCF_047967505.1. NCBI lineage: Eukaryota > Viridiplantae > Streptophyta > Polypodiopsida > Gleicheniales > Dipteridaceae > Dipteris > Dipteris shenzhenensis. Next base: position 45,519,967 of record NC_141621.1, on the reverse strand, counting down.
AACCCTAGAAGTTCGGGGAGCCACACTTCGCATGCTAATCCACGAACGTGCTGCCCACAAAAACGTATACTTTCTGCCCTTGTTGCAATCATGGTGTATATTCCTTGGCCTCTTTCAGCATTTACAACTCTTCGAAAAGGCCAAAATGCACAAAATCCTCTTGCGTTTCCAAATAAGACCTAAATACACTTTACAACACATGCAACTTGACTCAAATTGTTAGAAGACGACTCTTAACAGCTCTGTGATCTTTAAAATGACCAGAACTAAGCATCAGAGTTCGGAAATTACAAAATGCATGTAAGGTACTGATCTAAAGGCAGCTGAGCCATCTGTTCCATGTAACTATGGGCATAGGCACCAGTCTTACACCTCCCTGAAGAACCGGTAGAAGACATTCTATGATCCCGCACGCACTTTCCACACAGGCAATATTACAGAGACTCGCGAGCGGATACAACTTAACACACACACTTGCTCTTACCCTCAGCTCTCATAGCTCAAGCTTCATCGGTGGCATTCGGCAGTCTTCTCCGAGAGGTTAGGGAGGGCATCACATTAGAAGGGGGCACAGGGGGATCAGAACAAAGGAATGCTAGATTTAGATGGGTGGGAGAAGACTACCGCCACACTAGGATCTTTCGATCACCAGAGCAAATGTTTACATCACCGGGTAAAATGGCTGGCACACGGAGAGCCTCGACTGTTATGGCAAGACATGGTTGCACTCACAAACAGATAACAGAAGCTCCTTCACTTTCGTACTTCCGCTAAACGAATAAATCAAGCATAAGGGGGAGAGAAGCAGAAAAGCACACATTCCGTAAATGGATCAGATAGTAACCTTCAGGGATCAGAGAATAACTCTTCGTCAATCTTTTATCAGAAACACAGACCAAAATAGAGAGTCATCATCTCCCTGAATTGGACGCGAGGCGAGGACAGACTTGCGTAAGGACCGGAACGAAAAGCAGGGGAGCAGGCAGACTAGCAAAGACAATCGCTGTGCTCAGAATCACTCATGTTCTCATCGACAGGGAAAGACCTGTCTCTGTAGTCTAACACGTAAAGAAAGCATCATAGCAACAGAAGGATTTCTGATCTAACCGGACAAAACCTCCGTGCTAGAACCTCCATCGCCATAGATCCGAGCTCCAACACCCACCGCCATAGCTCCGAGCTCGACTCTCCATCGCCTATTGCGAATCCATTCTTGGACCGAAGCTAGGGCTAGCCCAACTTATAGGGTTTCGGAGCTAGGGTAGAGCGTGTCTGGTGCAACAATAGAGGGTGTGAGGAAGTTATAAGTCTACATTGTTAAGCAAAGATTTGGCTTTTCTTGGAAACAAGGTGGTGAAACCACAAGGCCCAAGAAGAGGGAAATGATATGTCATATTCTTTGAATGGTTCTATGCGGAAACATAGGCTATGGAGTGGTCGGTCCAATAAGCGAAGGATGTTTCTGAAGTTGTTTTACGGATCGGTATGTTTGTCCATATGTGGTCCAAAGTGCTACCGTAAATTGTTGTTGTTACGTTGATGTGCATATGTAAATTGTATTTTTCCATCAAGGTTCTTAGCTTTGTGAAACTTGTTGATGTTTCATTCATATTGACGTTGAAGTCTCCAAGAAGTATTTGTTTCTTGTTTTGAAGGATGTATTTTTGGAGTACTTGCTCCAGGAGGTTGAGCAAGGCATTTAGGTTAATCGCGGGTGGTTTGTATATTGCGATGATTATATATTCTTGTATTGCTTTTGCAACATGAGTTTCAATGATCTCAATTCCTTGCGATTAATGTGTTTGGCATTTTAACAATGAGACACCTTGTCGTAGTACGACACGAGCCACAAGAGGTCGAGAAATGTATGGCTTGGAAGTTACCAATAGTGATTGTATCAAACTGTTTTGTTTGGGTTTCTTGCAAGCATATGACATATGATTGCACAAGATTTTGTGTTCCTTCAATGATTTTTTGAATGACCTTGTGTTCAAAGTTTGGATTGTGATGTTGTAATTTTTTTGCTTTGCTCTTTCTTCCTTTAGTGTTATCCATTTACAATTTGTGTTTAGTCTCTCCATCTCTTGCTGGACATCTTTGTCAACATGGAAGTTCTCCATCTGTATTGGTTCCAACAAGTAAAGGTTATCAATGGTTTTCACGCAAGACGTTGTTGTACAAGCTAGGCCGTGGCCATGCACATTTTTTGGAGAGAATGCAACGCGATCCATAGTAAGCCCCTAGGATCTGTGGATTGTTCATGCAAATGCAAATTGGATTGGAAATTGCTCCCTTGTCAACGTGCTTGTCTTTGATGGACCTATTTGGACCTCCTTCGCAATACAAAAAATAGGCATCTAGCTTTTGTCTACTCCCGGCTTGTAGGCGGCATTGTTGTTTCTCCTTGCATATATGCCCACATTTTTAGCTATGAACTTTAGCCAGATAATGTCTTTTTCATTGTGTGTAGTCATTGCTTTAAAAACTCCATCGGTCCCATTTACTAGCCCATCATGCTGGTCTTGGTTTCCTGAGCAAAGTTCAACAAGCATTCCTAACTTGATTTCTATTTTGGTCCTAAGACCATAGGTTATTTTTGGGTTGTCCAAAATCTCACGACAGATGCTTCCTTTTTTTGTGAGATGATCTATTGTCGTGAGTGTATATAATTTTCCATCCACTGTCTGTAGAAGGGAGTCGTTGTGTGAGTTCATTTGCATGTTTGTGTAGAATAGGTGTGGGAGGGTATGGTCATTTGGTGGTTTTCTAAAGCATCTTTGGTTGATGTAATCAACTTGTTCTTGTGTGTATGTCGTTTTTCTAAAGGAGTTTAGAATGGCGATGAAACGTTGATCTTGTTGCCTCATTGTTTCACTTAGCTCGAAACATCTATGCCAATAGGTGTTGGCAAAGGAATCCAGCATACCTTCATTATTTTTGAAAACCCATGCATCTTTCACAGGTTTGGCCTGGTAGAAATCCCCACATGTTATCACATCCACTCTTCCAAAGTGTTCTTCGAAATTGTGTCTTAGGGCTCTCATTCTTAGATCTGCGAAGTTCAGTGTGCGATGTCCCACTAGGGAAATCTCATTAAAAACTAGAAGTTGTTTCTGAAGGGTCACCCATGGAGGTCATATTTGCAGCCTCCTCCTGCCATTCTAGTCCTCCCAATTCCTCTATGCTTTTTCAAGACGGTGTCATAGTTGTAGTTGAATTTGCTTGTGTTGTGTAGTATGATTTGTTGGTTCATTTTGAATGCGTTCTTCCAGGAACCAAAAATGGTTAGTGGCTGGCTCTCATCATGTTTGAATGGGCAATAGAGGAGGAGTTAACACCCTATAGTAGTTATTTGGAGCTTTCAATCTATTAAATTTGAAATATCTTATAATTTTGTGTTTTTTCCTTTTCTTTGAGTTTTGGTTGCAATGGTTGTATTCTGAAGCAAATGATGCAAGGCAAATATCGTCCATATCCTGACGCTTCATGTACTTATCGATGATTGTCTCACAAGCTATGTTTTTGAATTGTCATCTAGTCATTGAAGTTAATGTTTCTTATTTAATATCAACGCCCTATTGGCAGGTTCATTTGTGTTAATAACTTGGAATTCACGTGAAGCTTTGTGCAGTGGCAATGACAAAGATGCTAGTTGTGCATTCATTTGTTGTGTGTGCAAGAATGCATTACCCATTCTTCATAGACAATTTTGTGTGTCCAAATTTTCTTGCATGCATTCTTTCATAGTTTGTTATAGGTTTGATGTTATGGTATTATCCATTTTAGTGATGTATAAAGTACAATGATGCTGCCCCATACGGGTCCATAATGAATTGGATGTCAATGTTCGATTGCCAGAGGAATGAAATTTTTATATTGATTTTTTTTTTTTGTACATGTACTTTGGATGCCTTTTTAGGAATAGGGTTGTCTTGTGTATTTGCAATCTTATGGAAAGTATATATGTTGATATATCTAATCCTTGTGCCTTTATCCATTCCTCTGTACTTTCATGTGATTCGGTAGGAGTTGCTGCCATGCATTCACACACCTTCATGTAAATTTGCTTGTAGATGCTCTTTTGAGGAGAGTCCAAAGGTGTTAATATAATTGTTTGGTGTAATGGAGGCTTAAAGTAATGAAAATGACATTCCTTATTGTTTTTCTTGGGCATGTTGATGTATGCTTATGTGTTTGAATGTCTTTCTTGTTGTCATTGAGCATGTTATTGTCACATGTTATGTATTTGTCAATGAAAGTGCAAATAATCTCATTGTCATCTTGATTGAAAATGGGTGCATCTTTGACCCAAAGTAGGCCATGTTCATGTTGACTTCATCTACTTTGAAATTATGTCACAAAAAAGTAGTCTTCTATGTTTCCAATGCGATCTTTGTCTCTTTTTAGCAACAAAATCATTTGGTGGAGCTTGTTGTTGTAAAAGCGAGCACATTTTGTTGGATTCTTTCTAATGAGATGCCTTATGAGTCGTCCAAGGGAGTCCACCTCTTCTATTTTTTGATGGGGGAAATATCTCGTTCTTAGGCAATTGACCAAAGGATCCCACAAGTGCTCAGCACATGAGAAAGTGATGAAGAAGGTGGGTGGGCCCAATTGTCGCATCATTGTGAAGGCCTCTTTACGTAGTTTTTCTTTGTAGTCTGGGGAAGTGCGTAGGGCTTTGAAATCCCTATAGCCTATGTGAGAATTTAGCATTTTTTTCTATGCTAGTGTTGTTCATTACGTCCTTTGCCACCACAAGGTGCGTTGTTCGTAACATGCCCTTTCGCAAATTAACTCGTATGGATTGCATCACTTGATGGATGAGTAGCTTGATTGACTTGAAGAACAAGTTAGGAATGTTTTGACTGAATTTCAAGGACTTGTGTGTTAGCTCCCACTTTACTATGTCCATGTACGATAAATTCTCACTTCCATTACTTCTGGGAGAGCCATGAAATAGTGTAGGGACGTTCAATTCTTCACTATGCCTATCTTGAAATATTCCTATAGGCTTATTACCCTTGCATGGGGTAATGAAGTGGATTGTTCCCTGATAGTTCATGACTTGCTCTACAAAAATGAGGTTGTGCACCAATGTGTTAATTTATAACTCATTGGTCTCATCTTTGTGATTAGTCTTGTTGAAATCCATCTCCTCAATCGTCTGTTGTTGTTCCCTCAACACATTCAAGTGATCGTACCATTCATTGTTTAGAGTAACGTTGTTGCTTCGATAAAGAGGTGTGCTTATTAATTTTTTCATTGCGGATATGAGAAGTAATGGACAAACGTGCCCAACCAAGTAGCATTACTTTTATTGCATTTTCTTCTTAATTCCAATCAGCATGTTTGCATCTTCATCCAAAAAGTGTGCCAATGAATTCTAAACTCTAGATGTGTCTGCCATTACATTCACTTCAAATGTAGCAGCACATACAATGTCATTGGAGCTTCTTGGGATTTCATGGAATGTTTCCTCGTTGCGCTCAGTATTTGTCTTTCTTATTCCTCACTTTTTGTATAATTGTATGCAACGACATGTTGGAAGAAGGGTACAAGTTCTTAAAGTAGTGCTTATATTTCTCAAACTTTTGTTTGGATCTTCCAAAATTGTGCGTGTCAATCATGCTTCCAATTCCACTGTCCAGAATTTTTTCTTGTTGAACTCTTTATGGAAGGTGCATGGAAAGACAAACATGTTTGGAAAATGAATGACCAACTGAACTTTGTTTAACTTTGGAGAAGAAGCACTCATGTATTTATGATAATTTGTCTTGTTATTATTACTGTGACATATCTCGATTTGGAAATTGAAAACATCCACCATGCTTTCATATAAAAATGAATCCAATGTAGAAAACGTGATTGTTTTGTTCTCAACTAACTCCAAATAATCTTCCTCTTGAGATGCGTGGGTACAATTTCCAAATAGAGTTTCTTTTTAACCGTATTTCATTGCCCACTAAATGCTCAGAAATCATATTGCGACGAATACATGTTGCCATTTTCTGGAGCACAACATCCATAATGATTTCCTTTATGACATGGTTATTCAATGCGTGAATTAAGCAAAGGAAAATACATTTGTTAGTTGGGCACAGTTTGAAGAAAAAAGAGTGCAAGTCAAAGTCCTTTGATGTAAAGTATAGTTGCATCATAGAAAGTATTTCATCATCCATGGCCTTCAATACTTTTCTTTCCAACAAAAAATGGGACTGAAGATACTATTTTAGTATATATATACACGTCATATCTGCCTTTACCTCATTTGTTGAATGAACTTAAAAAACAACAATCTTTAAAATGGAGTTTCTTACTAAAGGAATGAAGAAAGCAGATTGAGATTCACTAGAATTAACAAGTTTACAGTGAGGAAATAGAAACATGTAACAGGCATAATTTCAATAAACTAACAATGAACTTTTGAAAGTTTTTGAAATCCAAAATAATGTTGCATATTATAGGAGTGATCATAGAGATCAATTACATAAGAAGCACCAAATACTTGTGTGGGAAATGTCAAACAATTACAAAGTGAGATAAGGCTATCCAATCTCTGGTTTTGCAGCAATAAATCCAGTCACCATGCCAAATATATTTGTGAGGTAACGTCCCTCCACTTTGTTAGTGAAAAGCTAGGACATAAGGTACTATGTATTTTCCTCCAACAATTGAATGAATGGAGAGGATAGCTACAAGACTTTGTCCACTATGGTGTCTTTCAAAGTCACCTCAATTTCTACACCTTCAATTGTGGTCATTACACCTTTGATCTTGGGAATTTTATGAAGTGATGTATGTTTATCACAAGACATAAAGAATGTCTTATCAAGTTGTCTAGAAATTTTAAACTCATTGCAAAGTACACAAAGTGACTCATATAAAGCAGAATTAACCCCAGTGACTGTCAGAATTCCAATAACCTGAAGGATACACAATCCCACCCGTTATTTATAGGCATTCGAAGAACAAAACCCGTTCAAAATGCAAGTATACACAAGGAAAGCATGGGCTTTCAGAATAAAGAGGTAATGAAACTATGTAGAAGAATAGAACATGGATTAAGGGAAAAGGATTGCATGACATAAGGTCCACAAATCTCCTAGCCATGTGCACACTCCGAACTTCCATCTTTCTAACTTGCATAGAAAGAACACATTATAAGTATTCGATCGCCCACTTACATTGTTATACAAAAAAAAGATACAAATTTGTAAGCCAGGGCCAAGAATGTCATTTTCACCATCGTTTTATGATCGCAACAGTAAAAGGAAGAACTTAAACAAAAAGAAACCTTTTCCTTGCATGCATGGTGGCACAACACCTGTGCAAACAGTCAAAACAGTTCCGTTGCAAGCTAGGCGGCACTAATTCATCTCGACAGACATTGAATCGGAGGTCAGACTGGCATATCAAACAAAAAATGGATATTATACAATGATTACAACTAGCAATATCCACAGACAATCGTTCGTCAAGTCTAAATCTAGTGTAGAGCCACCCGGGAAAACATTCCTCCAAAAAAAATAGGCGCCAGAGTAGAGAGGCAGAACCGGCCAAACCAGCCCAAATGGAGAGCATCCAAAGAAGCAGCAGGCCTGTATGCAACAAGGTAAGAGGTAGAGGGAAACAAAAGAGCACTGCAATCGGAAGAGGAGAAGAGAAGAGCAGAGGCGGTGAGTAAACACATCGAGGCAACGGGGTAAGAGGCAGTGAAGTAAGAGGCAAAGGAGAAGCGAGGTAAGAGGCAGAGGAGAAGAGAAGAAAGGGTTAGGGTTCATGTTGAACCCACCTAACCCTTAAAACCCACTAACAATGCTATTTACTAAACCCTAACTACTAAACACGATTAATACTAACTATTTGTTAATCATTAGTTAATACGAACTACTAACTATTTGTTAATCATTAGTTACTACTAAATACTACACTAACTAAGTTAGCACGACTTCTACAAAACATACACAACATCTACACAATTCCATAAGCCCCTTGCAGGGCCAAAAACTAGTAATGCATGAGAGCTTGGTCTTCCTACTTTCTAGTTAGCTAACACCCTTTAAATGGAAATATCATCAAACAATGGTTATAGTTCGTATGATGTAGAATTTAAAACATTATCAATGACAATTATAGTCATTGCCATTTAGAATTCAAAACATCATTAAGAAAAAGTCCATACCATTTAGGATTCAAAACATCATCAAGAAAACTAGAACAATGCTTATAGGTAATACCATTTAGAATTTAAAACATCATCAAGAAAATTAGAACAATGGTTATAGTTAGTACAATGTAGAATTTAAAACATTATCGATGACAATTATAGTTTTTGCCATTTAGAATTCAAAACATCAACAAGAAAAAGTCAATAACATTGAGGATTTAAAACCTCATCAAGAAAATTAGAACAACAGTTATAGTCATGACAAACACTGAAGGAAAATAAGTTTTCAAAACTCGTATGGATAGTTTATATATATGGATAGTTTATATAAAATGACAGCATTTTAAGTAGTAATCATCAGGAGGGTGCCCTTTGATATTGTATTTTTGGTCATATCAAACTTAGTTATGTATCTCTTTTCTAATGTGATTGCCTTGTATACGTTGTCTATTTTTAGTAGAACATATTGTTCTACGTCTGTCTTCATCTTGGCTGGCAGCCAATGTTTGTGAGTTCGCATTCGTGTCACCAGATTATTGTGTGGCCAATATAGCTTTTCCCATTATGCTTGCAATTTATGGAATAGATCACATAATTTTTTTCACTATTGCAAAGCCGTTTCGTCAAGTGTAGGTCATCATCCTTGGGGTCTACTATTTGGACTGGCAAGGCCACAATAGAGAAGCACTTATGTCATAGGTGTTGTTTTAAAAATAAAAGTAAATAGTTAGGCTTTTGGGTACAATTATGCATTAGCAAGTTGTGTACCTTTATTTCTATTGGAAAATGGATCAGGCACTATTAGTCTGGTTTAGTTTTTTGATTGACAAGAAGCTTTTATTGTTCGAGTGCCCATATCCAAACTTGTCCATGAATTTATTAAAATGTCAACACCCATCTTTCGATCCAATGTAATCAAGCGATCAATAGAGACATTAAACCCATAGTGCAATAATTTGATGTAGTAGCAAGATATGCTGTTTGCTTTGGTATCGAGTAACTCTTGCGCTTTGCCTCACAGCATATGTAAATTGCGCTCCTCGATATTTATTTCTAGCTTTCTTAATATATTTTTGACAAGTCCTGCAAATTATTTGATTAAATAATTGTTAGTGAAAACTTGCTATTTTCGTAGTTGTTATCGATTTGAAATGATAGTTTTAGATATTACCTTTTGCGAATTGGTCGGCGTTCTTTTGTATGATTCATTGCTTGCATTGTTGCATAGATTCATTCAACTTCGCATACAAATGGAATCCTCGTGTGTGTGCATTTGGCTCCTTGCTTGCATTGTTAGCTAGCTTCATCTCTAGTGTTGTTAAGTAGCAAGTTTTTTGTTTGGTTGGTGTTGAATGCTTCGTACTAACTTGTGACTTATACATCTCAAATAATTGTAAGACAATATATGTACTAGTCATTTGCCAATTGAACTCTCCAAAAGGTGATTTTATGGAATCAGATGCTACAAGAATGATGGTGCTTGTTGCTTACCTGGTTTGAGTCCATGGTTGATGATGTAGGTGGTAACTCATGTCGATACAATCGATCTGCGTGTATGGAATCGAAGCTAGGAATTTGTGATAAATATATTTCCTTCTTCTATTATGAGACACAATACCTTCTACAACTTGATCCAGGCTTGAAGTGTCGTCCGGTGTTAATTGTCATAGAATATGAAGGTTGCATCACGTTGTGACTCTGGATAGCATAACGTATGCTAGGTCAAACACTTCTCGAATGACCACCATGGCTTTCATTGAGATCGTGCACCCTTGTGCCTTGTGGCCTATGACATCATAGGCGAGTGTGATCAAAAATGTTATCTTGTGGGCCGCTAATGGATTTTCTTCAGTGTCTACTTTTGCACAAGATGACTAGCTGTGACATTATGTTGATGGTTGCATGGATAGGTGTGATGTAATCACTATTTTTTTATGAGCGTTGGATGCTAGTGACCATGGCGATTGTCCCATTGGGTGCTCCTATAGTCAGGTCAATGTTTTATGTGATCATTATCCTAGCCCCTCTTGCAACCTCAGTGAGCTCATGGAATTTCTCATCTTCCAGCCATTCTTGCAGTGCTGGTTCATCTCTCGCATTTGTGATTAATGTGGCTCGCTATGTTTCCATTGGAGGGAAAAGCATATGCAACATTTTCAGTTGTATTAATGTATTGTCCATATAGAGCATACATGTACAAGCAAATTCCCTTCTTTACACGATAAATTATGACTTGAGCATGGAGACAAGCAAAAGTCTCTAATATAGATGGGCTTGGAGACTATTATTTTGAAGCATCTTCTTGTCCTTTCATTGAAAAATATGAGGACCTTGCCAAAGCATGAAGTCATTCTTGAAAATCTTGGAAGCGTGTGGACTCTTCTATCTAGGAATGACCACTAATTTAAAATTTTGGCTAATAAAGCCCTACACATAATTATGAAATAGTGTGTAGGATCATATTGTACCCACGTTAAAATAGATTTGGACCTTTAAAAATAGGAAATTATGAAATTGACGTATGCATGATTGTTTCTAAAACGCGATAGAAAAACAATTGAGAATGTGTGTTCTAAACCTTCCTACCTCACTTAGCATGTACTGTTCTAGCACTCATGGGATGGTGGCAAGTCAGTACAACATCCTTGAGATAATGGCAATAATGTTATACAGTGAATGGGTTACAACATACTCGACATGTAATCTCTTTTACTATAAATAGCAACAAATTGGGGGAAATTTTATCATTATGTCAAAGAATTGGATTAAAATGCAAGTCTTTAATCGATTATGAACAAATACTAGGCTTGTTGATGTTTTCCTAAAGTGGACTTGGACGCAAGAAAAGTCAATAATTTTATAGCATAGGATATGGCTAAAATATGTTAAACTTAAAAGTATGTAAAGCAATACATCGAATAACAAAATATAGGAGTGTACTGTAACCCAAAGAAGTGATTGAACTGTTTATTTTTTACTAGTTTAGTGAGGTGTCACATACTTTAGTAATAATACACACAAAGCTTCTAAGCCTCCTCAAAGTCGTGTATTTCAATGGCTCAAAAAATAAACGGTCCTTTCAAAAAGATCACAGAATATGCACTTAATATGAAAACTTCAGGTGAGGTATTGAAGCACATACATCAAAGATAGCAATGGGTTAAACTCATTGATACTAGTGCATCCCATGATGGCATCGTCTCTCCCATATAGTAGGCCTTGAGGAACCATGTTTAGAAAATTACCATGTGGAAATGATAAATATGACAAACAACAGTCACAAGAGGTAAGATCATTCACATGCTGAGAAAATTATTGTGAAAAAATAAGTGTGCAAATCTAAGCTGAGGATGGCTTAATCCACAAGCAAAAAAGTAAAATTAGTGGATTAAAATATGTTGCAGGTGGGCAGGAAGCAAACCACATGCTAGGTTTCCTATCGTAGCACCTAGGTTGTTACCTGATCTACGGAGTGGATGGTGGGTTACACAAACAAACACACACTGCACATGTGCACGTGCGCACACACACATGCACGCATGCACACACAATCCTTCTTTTCTCTTTTGTCCATGGAAATTACATTTCTTCCCTTTTTACCCCTTTGAAACCCCCTTTCTAACTGCCTTCCCCCTCTCTCTCTCTTCAAAAATCTTTTTCCCCCACTCTCTCTCTACCCTCCTCCCCTCTCTTTCTCCTATTTTCCCCAAAACCCTCTCCCTTTCCCAACTTATCCCCTCCCTTATCCCCTAATCTAGCTCCTTATGTCCTTATGTTCCCCCTAATTTTTCCCTAAGTTTTTCCTTAGTTTTTCCTAACTTTCTCCTAATTTTTTCTATTTTTCCATTTCCCCTTTCCCTAGTTTTCCTTAATTTTGTCCTGAGTTCCTAATTTCCCTTCCTATTTCTCCCTATTTTTCCTAATTCTTTCTAAAATTTCCCTAAACTACACTATTAACTACCTCCTAAACTATGCTACACTCGTAACTACTTCCAAAACTAACCTCTCCTACTCTTCCAAACTACCCCCATTTGTTTTCTCTAAACTCCCCCTAAACTTCACTCCCAACCTAAGTCTTACCACTCTCCCTAACTACTACCGCACTACTAAATTTTAATCAATTTGTTTCTACATGAGAGTGATTACCATTTATTGACCAATTGGAATCATCACATTCAGCTCATGACACTTCTCCTAGGCTTTGTTGATTTGCACTTGCTCCACCAACCTTTTGGACTCTTCTTTGGTGGGGATTTGTTATCTACACTTATTCATTCATTCATTCTGCTATGTTGGTCACCCTTTTGCTTGTCAATCTAACCTTTCACCCACTTTGAGGAGTGGTTCCTTCTTCTTTAGCTTGATCTTCAGTGCCTTCTTCTTCTCTTGGTTCTAGCAGAATTGCTGCTCTTTTGGATTCTTTGGTTTCATTTAGGATGGCCCTTCTGACTGGGTGACTATACTGTCAAGTCCACCTTGGTTATCACCATGCTTGGTTGGGCTGTGCTCTTATTGGTTGTATGCTTTCTAGAGCATGTTAAGTTGCTTCTTCCAGAATTGGCACTTGCTTTTTTAGTGACCCTCCTTCCCATAAAAGGACCATGCCATGCTAGTGTTCTTTGGTCTTTTGCCTTGTTAGACCTTCTTTGGTTCTTGCTCGTCTTTGTGGATGTCCATTGTTTGCTTTTTCTTGTTATACCAGTAGTCTTTAGTCATGTGGACCCTCATTTGCCAAGTGGCCTTAGGTTTTGCATTTGTGGCACTAGGTCTCTTCTTTTTTTGGGTTCCCTTGAATTCTAGTATCCTTAAAGAGCTTCTTGAGATCATCGTTCTCTGCCTTGGTGTCCTTTTTTAACATCGTTTCCTCTTCTTCTTTGTCTCATTGCTCTTCCCTTCTTGGATAGGCAACTTCTTTTTCTTTTGGGACTCTAAGTTATTTCTAATGCATCACTCATTAAAGCAATTCATCATACATCCTCATTGGGGTATGCTATCTCTACATTGCATAAATTTATTCCCAGGGTGAGAATACTCATTAGGCAGGACCTCAATGCCCTCTCATCTTTTGCATGAGTGAGGGATTAAGGGATTGATGATGTATGGGGGGGAGACGAAGGAGGGATATCAGGGAGGATGGAGGGAGGATGAGATGGATGCTATACTTGAAGGACCAAAGGAGGGAGGAAGATAGAAAGGTGGTTGGAGTGAGCCACATATAGGACAATAGAGCCTAGCATGTATGAATGAATAGAGCTAAGGAGATAAGGTGGGAGACGTGAGGGACTTTGATGGATGGAAGGACATACAAAGAGATAGATAGATAGATAGATAGATAGATATATATATATATAGAGAGAGAGAGAGAGAGAGAGAGAGAGAGTGGGGGGGGCAATTATTACAGGTGGAGATTGTGGCGAAGATAAGAATAGCTGAGAATAAATGCTGGAAATTTTCTCTCTCTCCACTCGTCAAAAAAAGGCATTCTAATTTTTGTATGGGTAACACCTACTCTCTTATTTTTCAAGCTATTCCAATTCTTAGAGAAGCCTAGAGGAAGCCTAGAAGTCTACTATATGGAAGTAGCAACCATATATGCCTAAAAGAAGTAGTGTCTAGTGAGGAGGTATGCTATGATGGACCCAACAACCACATATGCCAATTCTCTATTAGATCTTTGATGGAAGACATCAACTAAAGTGTTATAAGCCTAGAGCTAGCAAAAGGGACTCTAGCAACATAAGCACTACTAAAGTAATTGCACATGGGTCAAAAGATGCCTACTACCATTACAAAGCTTTATCCAAGCTCAAGAAGAGCATACTAAGTTGTAGCTAAGAAAAGCCCAACATGGAGATTTTCATGATGCAAAGCCTTGAGAGTGTATGAAGTCTCAACAAGCATGGTGTTGCCAGTGTTAATTAATAGCATGAACGTAACACGTGATGGCACAATTTTTCATACATCAGCAAGATCTCAATCATCCATGACAAAGCTCCATCAAGAGCTTGAGGAGCTTAAAGCCTTAATAATATGTTGGATGACAAATCAAAGCATTGAGGATCCCCTCCACAACTCAAACCATTGAGGATCTCTTGAGGATCCCCTGAATAACCAAAACATCAGCCCAAAATGGGCAACCATAATAATAAAAATTATAATGAGGGAGAATTCTCTTTCACAACCTAAAGCTAGTGTCATTAACCCCTTACCTAGAAGATCGAGAAAGCATGTATGGTCTAGTTTATTAGGAACTAGGCTAAGAGAATGTCATGCAATAAAGGTTCATCTATGGAGGCTATGCTAAATTAATTATTTAGAAATCTCACATGTATCTAGGTTATAAGCACCACAATATACATAAGAAATGCTCTAAAACTAGGGCAAAGAAAAGTAATAGCCTTGCCTTTACCACTAGGATGACCAAGTTAATATTAACATACAAGATCAAGAAAGCATGTATGATCTAGTAGATCAGACACTAGACTAAGAGATATCACATCATAGGACATGATTTCACCTACGGATGCTATGTTGTATTGAACCTTTAGAAAGATTGCATGCATATGGGCATGCACTTGGGTTGTTAGTACTTTAAAAAATATAATAAAAACAATGCATGATCCAAAACTAGAGGTAAGAAAAGAACCCTAGCCTAGCGGTAAAGTGGTAAGGAAAAAACCTTGGCTTAGTGGTAAAGTGGGAAGATTTAACAAACCATGAGGGTTCTTTCTCTTTTCTCACCACCTAGCCATCGCAGGCTCCTCAAAGGCTCCCACATCCACTTTCGTCTAGTTCTTTCTTTCTTTAGTTGGAGCTCTCTAGAACCTACCCTCCAAGCCCAGTGCTCACAAGCTACATGTGGATTACTCCCTGGGTGCCATGCATCTTACAAAGAATCCTATCATATTAGCCCTCTCATGGGCCTACCTATGCACCATTCCATTTGTGCCTCAACATAAGGACACTCCTAAGTCTTAGCACTTATTACTACAAGCATTGTCAAGCCCTCTTATTTCCCCCTTATATGACTCTAAATTGATAATGCAGTAATTGAGAGACTGGGGAAGTGATGACCTCCTCTAGCGATGGCCAAGCTAGGGCTACCACCACTGCTGCCATTGCCAAATCCACCCTACTACTAGATCCTAACAATGACATGACATATGTGGAGAGCATGCCTTTCTCTACTCCTCTTTATTTACTTCCGTAGGTGCCTCCTCAGTTTCTCTTGCTACACTCCTATGTGTGTGAGAGGGACAATCTCTAATAAAGTGACCCCCTAACCCGCACAAGAAACATGAATTCAGAATGTTCTTGAAGAACACATTTTGAATGAACTCACAACCATCTCCATCGACTACCTTGATTGTGGGGAGGGATCTATGGCTAAGTCCATTAGCATGCGTGCCTGTAGGTTAATAAATTTCTCAATTTTCGTCCCCAGGAGTTGCCCGAGTGGTGCACATAACGTCTCCACTTGAGAGAAGAGAGACAGAGGGAGGTTGGGGAACTTGACCCAAATGGGCACTTTGGGTGGAGGTGGCATATTGGGAGAGAAAGAGGGATCCCACATTTGCATAAATGATGGCTGACTCCTAATAATCCAAGTTCCATTTTGAACCATTGAACTTGCAATCTTTGGCTTTTCAAATAGGAAGACTATGAATCCATTCCTCAGGAAGCATACATTGGTCACCACTAGGCCTTTCATGACCAAGAGTTTTGCACCCATCCCTCTAGAAATGTCATTGCAAGTGGTCTCAGTAGGCTATGGATGTACCCGACCACTACGTAAGAGCTAAGCCATTTCATCATTTCATTTAGCAGATAGGTGTGGAATGTAACACACAGGAGCTTACCTAACAAGCTTTCTCCATCTTGTGTATCATTTCCGTGAGGTCCTTGGCTCTGTTGTTCATCTCCATTTCTTTTGGAGGGGCCTTGGAAGATCTTCCTTACCTTGTTGCTAAGGGCCCACAACGTTTGTCTCAGCACTAGGGGGGGCTTTAAAGAAGCTTTGATTGCCGCTCTAAACTACTCTGACATACGATGGTTTTCCTTGTAACTCGCACACGGTTCCCATTCCTCGGAGGTCTTTCATTGGCATTTGCACTGTTCCATTTCTCTTGCAGGTGTCTATGGCACTGTTATGGGCTCACGGAGGCTGGTTCATTCTCTGCACCCAACTTTCTTTTGTTGCTTCGAGTGCCTTCTTTGTTTGTGTGTTAGCGTTTATCTCTAATAGGAACCATTGTATAGCAATTGCCTCTTTCGACCCGTCGGTTAGGTCTTTTCCTTTGAGGTGTAGTGTAAAGCTAGGAAAGGATATAAACGTCCATGGGATGTCTTGATTGTCATCCTCAAAGGACATTTTAGTGTCTTTTTTGCCCACTAGTAGTCCCCTACATGATTGGCATCATCGGAGCTGCTACAATATTCTCTTGCAGGAGAAAGAGAAGGGAAAGACACATAAAGAGAAGGGAAAGGTGGTTGACCTGACAAATAGGTTCAAGGCCCTGAGAAAGGAAGCACCACAGGAGGAGGTCACTGAAAATACTAGCTCGGATGAGGAGGAAGAATTAGTCCCAAATACATAGGCTTTTGAAGAATAATTGCTCAGAGTAGATAAAGAGAAGACAGCTGAGACTCTCTTCATAGTTGCAAGGGGGAAAGAATCGACCCAATAGGAGAAGAGGGGGCAAATAAGCAGGTTGGGAGAACCACACCCCCTGGATTGTCAAGTCTGAAGAGGGAGTAAAGGAGACTTTCAAGAGGCTTCACGATCTCCTCCCAGCGAAGCCCAATCCAATTCAAGTAGAAGAGAAGTAAAAACGATTAAAAATCATGCAGGACACCAATCAAAACACCTTTCCATTTCTTAGTGTCCATCTAGACCACTGATTTGAAACCAATCATCTTCAAGCGGTAGATCAGCAAGTGTGGATTAAATCTAGATTTTTTAGCTCTATAAGAGGTCAAAGTAGGGGGAGAGAAGCTAAGATGGCAACTAAAATAGATAAACAATAGAATGCTATGGTTCATAACAAAGCACGAGGAAGGGAGAGGTGGTGCAGTTCTAGGAGTAGGAGCCCACTTAGCAGGCTTTTTAGGAAAGTGCCATATTTTCTTAGTCTATGCTCCAAACATGGCAAGGGAGAGAACCTTGCTGTGGGATTTGTGCACCCTTGGTGAGGATACCATCCTTTTGGGAGATTTCAACATGGTAGAGGCTAGCACAAATAGATGAAATAGGCTAGGAAGTGTTATTAAAGGGAGTGGAGCGAGAGCCTAGCAAGAGGTCAAGGAGTCAGCAGAGTTGATTGACATCTCCAACAGAACTACATTCACGTGGACTAAAACTAGTGTGGACTTTTGTACAGGAAGGCAAGGATTGACATAATTTATGCCTCTATGTCCATTTGTGAGGATGCATTGATGATTAGGTTCAAAGGGCTCTCCACTCTCCCTTTCTCAAACTACAACCCGGTTTTTTTACACTTGGATAAGGGGGAGGGAAGAAGAGTCAAGTCTTGGTTTAAGGCTGATCCTTTTTTCTCTCAACTACCCTATGTCAAAGCCAAAATTAGCTGCATTTGGCAGGTGGCCTTTGGGGGCATAGCTAATACTTTTGATAAATGGGACAGGGCAACCGAGAGAACAATTTTTTTCCTTAAGTCAATTAAGAAAATAGCAAAAAAGTCAAGACAGGAGAAAAGGGAAAAACTGGAGGAATAAATGAAAGCAAGAGAAGCAGATCCTACTGAATAAGGGCAGATCAGGTACAAAGAATGTAAGGAAAACCTTAGAAGAGAAGCAATAGTTGAAGCACAACAGGCAACCATCTATTCAAGAGAGTAGTGGGTGGGCAAAGGTGATAGGGTGAACAAAGGGATGTTCAAGAGGCTTAGGACAAAATATGCCCAGGAAAGCATCGAAGAACTCTATGTGGGGAAACATACACTATGCAACTAGGACCAAATCTTACAAGCTGTAGCACAACACTTCCAATAGATATTGGGAGAACCAAAAACTCCATTTGCCAGGAAGAAAGAAGTGGTGGAGCAGTGCAATCAAGCCCGGCCTACCCTCTGGTTACCTTCGTCGATGTGTCCATTACTTATCTTCACTAGAGAAGCAACTGCCCACACTAGCTTGCAAGAATATTTAGTGCAAAATCTTTCCTCCTACGTGCACTCCAAGGTCTCTTGAGAGCACTAGGAGCCTTGATAATTTCAAATCGTGGTAATCTCCTTCGTACTCTTCTATGTATGCTGAGTCCTTGAGCTCTCAAGTGCACAACCCTCAACATAAGCTAGATGACTACTCCTTTCTTAACCTAAATCTCATAGTGTCTCAAAAATGAGGCCTTGATACCACTTGTTTGTTAGACTTTAGGGCTCAAATTTAAAACAAATCTTCACATAAAATGACGAGTACACTTGATACACTTAGGAGTATATCAATGTGTTGGAAAAAATGGAAGGGTGCATAGATAGGCCCACAAGAGGGCTAATCTGATAAGATCCTTGTTAGGACTTCAGAGCACCATTGCAGTAATCCACACTCCATTGCAATAATCCACACTATAAGCACTCCATTGGGAGGTTCCCAGAGACCCCCCATTAAGAAGAACAAAGAAATACATAACTCAAGGAAATTGAACAATGAAAAAGGAAGCAGGGACCTTTTTTGAGGGACCCATGGCTAGGTGGTATCATGTTTTGTTACATTGGATTCAAAGACTCAACTTGTGTTTATTGGAAGAATCACTTCTAAAGTATAGAAAAGAGGAATATAAAAATGTATCATATAGGGAAGCTACATATGTTGTATGTTTCTATTTGGTGACTTTGTATAGTGGCAGCAGTTGTAGGTAGTTTAAATTGTCTTGAATTGTTTTTTGATGGGGTGTGGAGTGATGTAGATGACCATGCCACATTTTGTGGCTATTCTATTTGTACATAGAAACTTGAAAAGGCTACTTGGCACTTTGGAAGACACAGCATCATCTGGTGTCAATACAGTGCTCAAAAACATGCTAAAGCAAACCACTCACATATGCTTTGCATCCTCTTTTTGAATACTTGCTTGTATTCACTGTTGTTGGTAGCTTCAAAATAAAATTTTGTGAATGGTTTCTCTACCTTGCACTTGGTATTTTAGCAAAAAATGATAAAGGAAGAAATGGCCTCCTCAATGGATACCTAGAATCCCACCACCCCTCATTCTTGAGATAGGAAATAAAAGCCAGTGATAGTAGCATCCTCATATTTAAAGGCACTCCATCACAAGGCACAGATCTATAATAATCCTATTGAAAACCTGCTCCATTATAGACATACAACGTTTGCTATAGTTGCTGGCTAGATTTAACTACTCAGCATGCCTTAACAAGGTAACAATGGCTGAGATGGGCTTATATGTGAAGTGATAAAGGAGCTAAAATGAGATTTTTGGCATATAAACAAAGATGGCTAGTTCTGATAATCCTATAGTTTGACGGCCTACACAAAGAATAAAAAATGGCCAACGAAAACAAAACCAAAAAGAGCTCACAAAGTTGACTTTGGAAGAAACAAAGCCACCATAGTAATACTTTTATACCACTCTTCCTCTCCAAAATCTCGTTCTTTCCTTTGGAAAACCTCCCAAATTCCCAACCTTTTTTACTTTTAAAAAAAGGACCATTCATCGAAAATTGAAAGATCGGGATTGACCTTGAAGAGTAGGATGAAAGAACGAATTCATGCATCAAGAAAAGAGCAGATCAACTCCAAATATGAAGTGGAAGTGGAGATTGCATGTTCTTTTTTAGCTAAAGCTTTCGCTTTATTCTTTCTAGAAAAAACTCATATCCATGATGGCGAGACCTGGCGAGACCAGAGTGAGAAAGGTTAATCATCAAAAGTGAGGAAAGGGCAAGGAAAGGAAAGATGATTGTTGAAGACTACACACACAAGTAGTCTTTGGATTTGAAGGAAGTAGACTCTGATGTTTATGGAATTCCTTATTTAGAATTCACAAAACTAGAAAACCAAACTCTCAATATAGAAACTCAGTTCCATTCTATTAATGACTCATTAAAAACTCTAACTGAAGCCATATCTAAGGTATCAGATTCTCAATTTGTAACTCCTATTGAAACTCTAATTGAAGCCATATCTAAGGTATCATGTTCTTAACTTGTAACTCCTATTGTAAATCACCAACTCCTGCATGTTGAATTGAGGCATCAACCCCTATTGTAAAATTTCCAACTCCTCCACATCAAATCAAGGAATCTACCTCTTGACCTAAAGAAATCTCAAATATTTTAAAGTACCTAAAGGCACCAATTTATAAGGATTCTATAATATGTTCTTGCAGAAATTTTAAAATTTTCATTATCTTGGGAATATCCCTCCTTAAAATGAAGTCATGGAAACCATTATTTCCCTTGGTAATAAAGAGTATAAATCATGGATGTGAATTAGATAAATTGATAAAATTACAAGGTATTGGGATGAGATAAGATAGTGTCAAGGTATAAGGAGGACTTTAAAGGGGGAGTAAATATATGTTACAATATTGAAATGGAAATGGAAGACATATTTGCAATGTTTATAGAGGAAAAAACAATGTCAAGACAAATGCATCTTTGGAAAGAAATAGGCATTAGTGACAAAAGATGCAAATATTTAAACACTGCCATTAGAGTGAAGAACATGTTATGCAGTCTCAAATCTAAAGGGAGCATTCCAAGTAGCAACATCAAGTAATGAAAGTGACTATTAGGTGTATGCCTTTAAAAACTTTACCCTACACCAAGGATTCATCAAGTGACAACTCTACCAACAACCTAGGAAATGTATGCCCAAGAGACTTTACTCTCTAACTAAAAAGATAGCCTAAGGCAAGGGTGCACATATTAGCTAGTTACAAAAGATAATTTTACTTAAAAATAAGTTTGAAAGGGCATGGGAAGCTTGGGATAATTGTAATATGGGTAAAAGTAGTCTAGTCCAATATATATCCATTTATGGAGAGGCAATCCTTAAATTAAAGGGATAGATGAGTTTCAAGAATAGTATGTTTTATAAGGTTGAGGTGAGAAGAAATTATCACAAAAGCTTTGAAGAAGCTATTAAGCATTTAGCAAATATATGATGATACGATTGGGAGGTCTGGAAGTGGGACTATAGAACAAAGTAGCTTTTTTTTTAATTCCCAATTTAGAATGAAAGGGGCAATTTAAAAGGGGGATTCTCATGTGCATCCCAAGAATTTCCAAATACAAAGGTATCAAGAGGATTATGAAATGGCTATGCAAGAAAATATTTACTTCAATGTTAGGCAAAGATCCATGAGCCAAAGTCCCAAATAAACCTCCAAAAAACAAGCACATGCAGTATCACTTAAAGGTACTGAAAATTACACAAAGGAGATTTTTATCATGAGGATATCACCCATGTGTGTTGCCTATCATCGGCAATGGGGTATCCCACTTTCAGTCCTCATAATTTTGGTCCTCTTTAAAAAGGCTAGGTTCAACCAAGTAGCTCACCTTGGTCTTTAGTATTACCAGTAAACAAAAAGGATATGTGCTTATTCATAGATTACCAAGCTTTAGATAGAATCTCATTTAAAAATAAATAAATATTATGCCTAGCATTGATAAGATTTTGCTGAATTGCAAGGAGCCAAATATTTTACTAAAATTGATTTAAGATTTGGATATCACCAAGTACAAATTAGAGAAGAGGATATACCTAAGACATCATTTTATACTAGGTATGATGGGCATTATCAAAAATTTCCCCCAAAAAGGAGGGTTTTATATTAAAAAGTCAAAGTGAACTGTTATAGTAGATACAACTGTTCCTTTCAGAAACTGGGACCATTAATGCCTAGAGAATCTAGTATTCTTACTTTGGGACATACATGCCAGGATGAAATCATGCCATCGTGACAAGCGTCCTTGACTACTTGGAATCTTGTCCTTCTGCCTCCATAGTTTCAAAAGGGAAAATAGTTTTTTTTTTTTAAATTCTCCTTTTGTTATGCAAAAAAAAATT
Source organism: Dipteris shenzhenensis (assembly GCF_047967505.1). NCBI lineage: Eukaryota > Viridiplantae > Streptophyta > Polypodiopsida > Gleicheniales > Dipteridaceae > Dipteris > Dipteris shenzhenensis. The sequence continues at coordinate 45,497,743 of NC_141621.1, read as the reverse complement.
AAACGACAGCCTCTGCTGTACAGAACAACTCGACTGCAAACTCAGATTTTGACCCCAAAAAAAAAAGGACTACTCCCTGGAAGCTCCAGGCAGGCTAAGTAGGTGCGTTCCGCCCTTAAGGTCCTAGGTGCCTTAATTTTTTCCCATTTGCCCAAATCTGTCACGTCAATTCATATATTGCCGACTGCACTCAGAATTAACTTGCAAATATATGGCCTGGTTTCGTCAACGGCGCCTGTGTTTTGGTCCTTCCAATTCATCACGACGGGTCATCGCCCCGCTCCATTTGCACGTCATTAATCCACCAGGGAGGTCCAGGCCTGGAATTCGTTAACTAATCGAATCCCTGTAGGCTTAGCTTCTGGCGTAAGCACTACCCCGCAAGGCCCATCCGTAAGGGTGCGCCACACTATCGTAGCTCATGTGTTCCGCTCGTCGAAGGCCTCCCTCACACAACTCAACCAGCGCACTATTCTGCCTGGAACCAATTTCTCGTCGTCACGTACCACCACGAAGATCATCGTCACGGGCAATGATCTTGCAATCCATCACACGTCACGAGCAACCGTAAAATTTTTTTCTCTGCCTGCTGTCCGTCACAGCCTACGAACCCCTTCCCTTACCTTGAGCTCTGATACCAATTGACACATTCTCTATTTTAACTCTCTCTCAGATCACGGGCGATGGCACTAGTTATTTCCACCCAGCCATACTCTCGTGGATCGTAGGTTTTCAACAGATACGTCTTTTGTTTTTTTTCATCATGCATATCCACAAGACCCACAACTCCCTAAATGGTTCCCCTTGCCACATGTCAACATTTTAGCCCTTTTCACTTGGTACACCATTTACCCCTCTCTTGGGGCACATTAAAGCCATTTGGCCCTTGGCATTTTTGCACATTTAGGTGCACCTAGGCCTTAGCACACAGAACCACCTAGTCAATGCCATTTCACCCTCACCTAGGACCTTGGCAGTTACTTCTCTTGACCATTTCATTTACGCACATTAAATATTACAAAAGTCAGTCATCTAAGAGAAAATGCCCATCGATCTTTCCGAGGTCATGCTATCTCGGCTAGAGCATAACAGACAACCTTATACCATTTTCCCTCCACAAGCAGCAATGCCTGGTGAATATCCAAGGCACCAAACAGTAACACTCATACTGTTGCTCTTTCACAGAGAGCCATATTAAACCCACCAATAGATAACTAAAGCTACTATATGTACTATTGTCCATCCCGAACGAAGCTTAAACCCCAAAAGAGGGTTACTTGCATCACCAGAAGCACCGCACCAACAAAAGGACCAGCTAAGAAGAAGGTGATCTTGACTAACGAACCTTCCATACAAAGGCAAACCCAATGAAAGCTAGAAGTGCTACATCAGCAGAAGCACCAAGAAGTAGATCCCGCATGAATCTCCAATCGTTGACCTCGTAGAAAGCAAAGTTTAAAAAAGTAGACCTATCCAACGAAACAACCAGAGCCGGAAGGTGATCCTGACTGACAAATATTCCATACAAGGGCAAACCCAACTAAATTCGATCTTGAAGCATCAACCAGTTCACTAGAAGCTCACCAAGAGGCCATCCCCAATTGTCAACTTCGTAGAGACCAAAGACAAACAGCCAGGGAACGACATGCAAGCTAAAAATCCACTCAAAGGAGCTTTCAGCCTTACACATCACCTTAGTCGATCACGAAGCGTCTACCACGAGCTCACTAGGAGGCCATCCGAATCGTTGACTTCGTAGAGACCACAGACAGACAACCGGAGAACCACATGCAACCTAAAAACCCATTCAAAGGAGCATAGCACCAGATTAGCAGAAGCACCACCATCGCAAGAGCCACTGAACGCAAAAGCTCCATGCAACGGCCCAATCCCAAGCTTGCAACCCTCCTCTCCAATGAATGTTAGAGAGCCACCGCTTGTCGAAATAATGAACAAGACACGCACCAGCAGCTAGACTCATCAAAGCCAGAGAGTTGCCGCTTAGAGGGCATTCTCGCGGGCTCACTGGAGAAGAGGACGCTTTCACGGCAGATTTTCTGCAAAGAAACGAGGGAACACAACACTGCTTTCTTTGCAGCGATTTTCAAGGTGCTCTCATCTCTGCTCGAGGCGATGCAACCCTCTTTAGAAAATCCTATTTATCTGCTTAATGTCCATGGATTTTGAGATTGGGTGGCTTGGGAGCCTCTCATTCTCCCAGTCAGATTTGTTCTTACACAGCATTCACTCTTGTACACCATCTCATGGGGGAGATTGGATGGACAGCTCGAGATGGATCTTTACTTCAGCCCATCTTAGATCTCCCTCTTCCCCTATCATCGCTACCATTCTAAAAGCTTGGGGTAGCTTCAAAGGCACTCTTCAGAGAGTTTCACCCTCCTCTCGCGAAGAATAGATAGGCACCTTGCCATGTGGAATGACTCTATATTGAATGAGCATGGCAGATCACTAGGAGTGTCACATTATATGCAGTGGTCTAGATGGCAGGGGGACCTAGTTCCATAGTAGGTGCTTGGAAGCCCTTTAGAAAGCTTTAGAGGATCAGAGACTAACCAAAAAAGCGTAGACACGAACCCTTCTTAACCTCCATGGTGTAGGTTCTACTGATTACAATTGTACAATTACATGGCTACATGCCAAGACTGGGAACCTCATCCATGCTAGTTCATACAAAATGAATAAGTAGAACCATGCACGAATCAACATGTTCACATTCCATTGGCACGGAGGTGAGAGAGAGAGAGAGAGAGAGAGAGAGAGAGAGAGAGAGAGAGAGAGAGAGAGAGGTTATGAAATATATATATATATATATATAAACAAAAATATGTATATGTATATATATATATTATATATATATATATATATATATATGTATTTTTAAACAACTTTGTGTGTGTGTGTTTAGAAGTTTAGTTTAATGAAAGACAACTGAAAATTCTTTAATATATGTGTGTATGTGTACGTGTGCACGTGTGTTGGTATGCATGTATACGTTTTTTGAAAATTTTCTAAAATTCCTCAAAGTTTGAGATTTATAAATGAAACCTTGGGTTTTATTAAAGGCAATCTATGATCTCAACTTCGAGACCAAGTGGAGTGGGTCTCTAGTCCATCTCGTAGATGAGTCAGGTTACTCATCTTCTTTAAAGCCCCCTTCAAATGGTCCCCATTCCCTCTCCCCCTTTAGCACTTGCCTTCTTCTTTAATGTTCCCTTCTTAAGTGGTCCCTCTTAATTGAAACTCCTCCCTCGCCCCTTTATCCCTTAGTTTAATCATGCCCTTTCTCTCTTCCTTTTCACCCCTCTTCTCATCCCAACAACTAATAAATGGGAATTTCCCATTTTTCAATGTATGGGGCGACATATGGCCTAACCATCCACAACTAGATTGCTTGGCCAGCTGGGCTCTTGATGAATACTTCTCTCTTTTGCTATCTTGTTGAGGTTCACATGAGTCACGTTGTCAGAAATGATGCAGAAGATTGATGTTCAATTGCATGCAACCTTTTCTAGAGATTTCGTTATCATCCAGTCCTGCTTGCACTTGATGTTGTTCATGTCGACAGTAAAACGTAGTTTTTCTTTTTTTTGGAGGAAGACAAATTCCTATTCTTTGCACTGTAAGCAAATCTATTGTCATTCCACTTCGAGCGAACGACGGGGAGATGTATTTCAGAAATGTATAAATAATAAATCAAAACCAAATTGAGACAGAAGCATGCAACTGTGACAGGAATAATCCAAACCCAAAGCTGCATTGCATGTACGACAAAAGTTCCAGCACCATTTGCAACTTCATTGGATCCCTTTTTTCGAAGGCACAAATGTTTATTTTTTGGGTCAAATTATGTTCCTGCGCTTTAGAAAATAGTACTTCCGCGCTCTAGCCGGATGGCCCTCGAGCGTGTTGTAACCTAATGGACCTACTGTGTTGTGGCTCCTTATGTAGTACTGCTCTAAAGTTCGTGCTTTGTCTACAGTGTCTGTTGTTTCCAAAACTTTGATTTCGAAATTTTCTTTGAAGGGCTTGTAATGCTGCAAGTCCTCTTTCATTTTCGCCGGTGGTTTTTTATTGTGCTGTTTGATCCTCCGCGGTAGGTCCGTCGTGCTCCCTATGTATTTTCTGTTAGTTTCTATTGTTGGGTTTGCACGTGATGCAGTAGACGACGAGGCTCGCACGATTTCCTTGCGCGGGCGCTTCAGTGGAGGCTCCTCCTTCATCTCGAGGCTCGCGTATTTCAATGTCGTACCTACGTCAACATTGACAATTATGTTAGTCATCGAGGTTTTCGGTCTTTTTTTTTCGTTTGAGGTCCATAATAGAATGCATTTATTTACTTGCCCTGGTTTTTCTCTGTTGGCATGAAAGGATCGTTTCCAATACCGAAGCGCTCCTCGTATAAGTCCCTGTCGAAAATATACGTAAGCTTCTCCATTGTCATCACTGAGTGCGTCGCGTCGTGCGTCCCTCCAAATTGTTCCATGAATTGTTCGAGTATAGCCGTTCCTTAATCGTGCGTCGTGTCCCTCAGCAACTCCAAGGATACGTTGTACCCGTAATGCAGCAGCTCGCACGCATACACTGTGATCCCTTTCGTCTTCGTGTCTAGTAGCTTCTGCCCCTCCAAACTTTCCATCATCCTATCGGTCTCATCGAACTCAATGTCAAGCTCGACAAGGATCTCTTTGAGGAGTCCTGCAGGAGGAGTGCAATCCATGATGAGTTTGTTGTTCTTGCAACTCGTTAATTCTTTTTCTCAATTGTTGCAGTTTTTTTTAATTTTCGGAAGCATTACGTACCATTTGCGAATCTCAAGTCTCCCGGCTATCTTTTAGCTGGCAAACGCCTATTACAGTTGTCAATGAAGTCGCGTAGTTCCGCATACGTGTTGAAGCCGTTGATGTAAGCTCCCCGACGTTCTCCTGCATTGTTTGCTAGTCGGAATTGCTTTGTGGTTAGGAAGAACCTCCTCTTTGCTGGTGGAGGTTTTGTTGCCTTCGCGTTGCTTTTGTATAGCTCAAATAGCTGCTTGCAAGCACGACTTATTACACCGTCTTTTCAAATGAATCTTCAAGAAAAAAAGATTCTTTCATGCTAGTGGAATTTACCTTGTCTGCGTCCATGTCTTATGCTACAATGTCCCGAGCTTTCTGATTCTCTACACCTGTTCTTGACAACAGACAAGATATTAAAACCATTTTCCTTGCACGCATGTTTGACGTAACATATTCATGACTTGTCTCTGCCTTTTTCAATCTCTGGTAGTGAATACCTTTATGCGCGTGGTTGTGTTGTCGGCTGTGAGAACTCTTGTGGAATTGGTCTAAATATGTCTGGATGTGGGCAATGTAGTATGCGCAGCCTCGTTCTCTCAGTCACTCTGGACAACATCACGTATGCTAGGCCAGGGGCAAACACTCCTCGAAATATGAGCAGCGCTTTGTTGGATATGGTTGCGCCTTGGGATTTGTGTCTCGTGATAGCGTATGCTAGGGTTAGTGGAAATGTGGACTTGTGGAACCATTTTCCATTTATTGCCTTTCGCTGATGCTTTGAGTGTCGTAATGTGAGCACGGCCGCTGTTGTGTCCACGACGACAGTGATACCGTTGATTTCTCCCCTGCTAGATGCATTGATGCTCTTGATTTTGCACATTGCTCCATTTGCGGCACCTATTGCGAGGTCGATGTTTTCCGTAATCATTGCCTTCGCCCCCACACAAATTTTTCCTATCTCGTTGAAGCTTTTGTCCTCCAACCATTCTTTGAGCGCTGGTTCGCTCGTGGCGTTACTGTGTATTTGAACATGCACAATCATCTCAGGAGTGTTGAATTTCTCCACAAGCTCATCGTTGAAGGTAGCGACATCGACTCTGTACGTGCAAATGATGGTTGTTTCGGCATCGATGAAGTGGCATGCACCTTCCTTGTCGACAATGCACTGCCCCAAACAGTCGGAAATCTCGTCAGTTGTGGGCGTCTTGAGTCTTATGGTATGCAAGAATGCCAGGAACAGCATGTCTCGTGCATATCGCACCGAGAATTGCATGTGGTACATTTTCGCTTGAGCCCAATGCACGGAGGACGTGATGTGGCACGGCTCGCAGAGATCCTCGCGGTGTTTGCAGACTGGCGGTAATTGCGCCAGGTCACCAAAAATTATGAGCATTTTGTGTCTGAATGGCTCATGCAATGTGCCATTAGTCACATTGACGATTTGTCTTACCACGAGATCGAAAGTCATCCTTGTTAGCATGGACATCTCGTCAATGATGATCGCGTTGGCTACCTTCATTGCGAGGTGTCGCTCATCCGTCTCATGGATGTTCAGTGGGAACTGACTGTTGCGCACAGGGATCTTGAATTGGTAGTGTACAGTGGTTGCAATCCCACTCAGCCGCGTCGCAACCGCCCCTGTTGATGCACAGAGTATTGCCGTTTTGTTTTGCACTACCAGATGCAAAACATAGTACCGTATCAAGAAGCTTTTGCCGCTACCTGGTGTTCCACAGACAACGTGCAGCCCCGAGCTTGTTGAAGCTAGGCTTTCGAAGACTCTTTGTTGTTCTACGGTCAATGCGGCATTGGCGACGGTGCGAAACTCGGCCATTTTTCCCAACATCCTCGCGCGTGTTGGCCCTTTGACGGTTTGCTAGTCGATGTTAGGCGCTTCCATCAGGCAGTCTCGGATGATCGCAACCTTTTGCAATATCATATTGATCAACTGGTCCGTGTGGTCAGTCGCTAGCAAGTTCCTTTGCGTGTATTCGGTCACATATATCTCGAGGTCCTCGTTGCTCAATATGAGGCCGCGCATTTGGCATTCGACAAAGTAGGATCCAGCTGTGTTGGCAGGTGATATGAGCTCCGTTTCATTCCTGAAGCTGAGTTTTCGCAAGAGCACGTTGTAGAAGTACCCCTCTGGTTGATGTCCAGGGTGGTAGTCAGTGAATCTGACTACTCGCTCACATTTTGCGATCTTGTTGCCTAAGAGGTCAAGACCGACCGTTCCACATTGCGTTTCCTTGGGCTTTCGGATCACATATTGCCTATGGTAATCGTAGAACGTGCTATCCTCAATGACGCTCGGTCTCCTGCAGTATATGTCGACCGGGTGCAGGGTGACGTTGTTTCGCGAGATGATGCGTTGTCTTAGAGATGGTGGGGAGGAGTCGACATAGTGAACGGTCTCGCTCCTTGTGATTGTTGGTATCTGCATGCAGTTTAGCGCGGCCTCTGTTGGAGAGGTTGGTTTTGATAGGAGGCTCGCGGTGATGAGTTTCAGCTTTACTTCGTCGAGATGTTGCAACCCCAAACGCGAGGCGTCTTCTGAACGGATGTTCAGTTTGCCCATTGGTTTAGATTTCATCGCGTACTTGAGGAGGTAGTGAGAGATTGAAGAGTTTGTCAAACACTGTATGTTCATGTGCGCACCCCACAACAGTAACACGGAAGGGTGGTAAGGGACGACGTTTTCGTGCTCATGTCCTGGCCCTTTCGTGCTCATGTCCCGGCCGGTAATACAACCAACGTTGCGTCAGAGGGTCGAGAATGGGTTCATATTCTGGTTGTGTTGCGAAAGGGAAGCCGTGCTTGCAATTGTGGTGTGACGGTCCGACGTAGCACGCTTTCCTGCATACGTGCAACTGCTTCCTGAGAACTAGTTCTCGCAGCCTTGTGTTTCGAGGATCCAGGGCCTCGTCCCTGGGGATGTAGGCCGCAATCTCATTTGCAATTCGCCGACGGTCATCATGGTGGACCCACAATATGACATGGGCGTGTAGGGAGCCCCTGTTTTGTATCTCATAACGAACGACATGGTGTTGTATTCGGCCAAGCAGACCGTCGGATCAAAGCAAATGATTGCGCATGAACATGTGGAAGCGTGCGTGGAAAAGTGCCACGCATTCAACAGGACAGTCCTTCCAAGTGAATTGCGCATTATAATGTGTTGCGATGCTCTCGATCACATTAATTTCTTGCCACCATGTATCGGTGACCTCGTCTGCAGTGAATGTCAGAAAGAAATCTGGGAGGCCCCAAGCATCGACCATCGTTATGAGGTCCTTCAGTTGCCGTCGATGCCATGATGGGGACCCCGGCATTGTTGATGGCATGCTGTAGCAAAGCACGTGTCTCATTGCGTCTTCATCGGTCGTGGCAGGGTTGGATTTCCTATATTGGTCGATGTCTCGTTGCAAGCATGTAGAGTTGCTTGAATTGGCAATCATCACTGCCTATTTTAACTGGAACATGATCAACAAGTACGGCTTGTAGAGCGTGTAGATAGAGAATAAGGTGCATATTCTCATTTTCACATAGTTGCTGAACTGTATGCAGCCATCATAGTAGCCCCATCCGAAAGGGAACAAGAAGGGGAACACTGCTGACTCCATGGTTATGTCAACGCATGCACTGCCAGCTGCTGCTACTCCGTCGACGTGGAATGAAGCGACCCTCTCTGAAAGCATTTCTGTACCCCGTAGCTGTATGGAGGCAAACTCATGCTTGTCCCTTGCATCAAAGGCGCGATGGTTCGCGGGGTCCACCATGTTTTGCAAAAGCAGGAGCTTAGGCTGAGATTTCGCTATTGACATTAACTCGAAGGGAGCTGTCTCATCGTGTACTTCCAAGATACCTGCAATGGTTTGAGGACTCAAGATGCACATACCCATCTTGATGTCCGCACGCTCTGCTAAAGAATTGTACTTGCGCAATATTGGATTGTTCTCGATGTTGTATGCGAGCACACCTGACAGCTCGTTCGTCACGATTTCTTGAGCCGAGCTTAGTGGGACGTTTCGCCAAGATATCAGAGGATTGTCTAGAAGTGACCTTCGATCGAGTATGCCACGAGCAATCGCATTTGCAGTCATGGTAACTGAAATGGATATATCTATGATGCTTAGCAGTTGCGTGTGGAGGTGGTTTGTTTTAAGCAACTGCCGAGAGTACTGTGGCATCAACCGCACAATGTATCTGCTCCACTGGGCATCTCGTGTGCAGCTTTGGCATTTCCAGTAAGTCACTTGCATGCCCATATTCTCGTAGGCATCCAAAAGTATCATGTTTCCGAGTGCGGCGCTGTGGCTCAAGATGCCTATGCCTTGCGAAGAAACGATCCTTTGGTTTGCAGACAGTAGCGTGGTTATGCCACAGACACCGCAGATTTGAAGGCTAGAGAAAATAGCCACGCAATTACTAACCCATTGATTGTATCTATCTGCGATGGTCAACCACGATGACGTAGCTGGCCTCAAGGACATCTTTCTTGATGTTATATCAAGTTGAATAGCTCGACCTCTGGCTGCGCTGAGCGTTGACGAATGGTCATGTTCGAAGGAGTTTCTGGTGGTCATTTCTACATCGTGACATGAATCGATGTCTTATGTTCGGGTTTAAACACCTACAGGGATTAATAATAAAAACCATTCGAAACTTTGCTACAATTTCACTCACGTGGTTTTGTCTAAACGCAACAGGAAAAACAAAATGGACTGAACCTCTATCTTTAGAAGGTGAAAGAATTGATAAAATAACTTGAATCAAGCAAATACATTTTGTTGTGTGTACCTTTAGGAGAAGACACTCGTTTGGAGGCTGCAAACATCTCGAAAACAGAAGTGTTGCAGACATGATTAGTATGTTGGTCGAACCAAGCAAATGTAATGTTCCCTTGCAGAAACAAAATGTGCGAAGAAGTGTGCATGCTCAAGATGAGGTGTAAAAAAAAAAAAACCATACGTAATGTATGGTGGAGAGCTGGCACATGTCTCTCCAAAAATTATATATCATAGGGGAACGTGCCATCCCCCCATTTTGAATAGTCACCTCCAATGTTGGAGGTGTAGCGCATTAATGCGGACCAGAGCAAGAGACGGTGCAGAAACATTTCAGAATTGAAATGACCGTACATTCTATTTACGTGGAGTATCCTTTGTGACGTCCACAGCTCGACGAGAAGTCGCCTATTTCTTTGCTGGAATGTTGGAATCTGAAAAACAATCATGATTAGTCAATATGCATTCCTCATGTTCTGCATGTTTGGATATGTTGGTGAGCATATGTGCAATTTCCTAAAGATGATAAATTCAAGCACAAAAGCTATACACAATCCAACGATCAAAGATGTTCAAACCATCAAGGTAATCATCTTCACACATCTTCGAGCAGTTGTAGTTACAATTTTTGCCTTTGCAAGATTCCAAAAAATTACGACTATGGAAATATAAAAGTGCGTATAAATAACATCTTATTATATCTAAAATGATTCACTATGTCCATGATCTTATGAGCTGGCAATAGTTATCATTGACACTTTTGCAAACTTTGATCAGATCGCAACAATTATTGATGTTTGCAACTATTCATAAAGATTACAGGGATATAATCAGAGAAGGAGATACTTTAATAACATTACTATATGATAGATTGAGATCTGGGGATATCATTCAAGGTCTTCCGAAAGTTGAGCAGTTGTTGGAATCTCGTTCGATCGCTTCTGTTTCAGCGGGAATCGAAGATATTTCTAGAAAATGGAATAGGGGTGTTATACGACTAATTGGGAATCTTCGGAGTCATTTTCTGAGTGCTAGAATAAGTGTGGAACAGCGTCAATTGGTTCTGATTGACTAAATCTGAAAGATTTATGGATGTATATCCGTCTATATTAAACCCCTTCAATAGATCAACGCTGGTTTATAAGATGAAGGCTGTCCTTCTCGTATTCCTCCTCCTAAGAGTTTAACATCCCCCTACCTGCTCAAATCTCAAACCCTCCGTAGCCTTGAGCATAGCGTACGTCACAAACTCTACCTTGCCTCCTTACCTAGCTTCCACAAAGATTTGCTGCGAGAGGAGAGCTCTCTCAACAAGGCCCTACAGCATTTACTTGAGCATCTCTACCTCGCTATCAGTCTATACGCCATGTTTCAAGGGGACATCTTCACAGCTCTGGCGTCATTGCTTCTTCAATGAAAGACAATCACGGAGCCTAGTCCAAGCAGCACGTCTTCTTGTTATGTTCGTAAATTTTGACACTGCAAAATGAAAGAAATCGTTGGCAAAGATCAATTGTGCCCTTCCCCCTCCCCAAACCTGCCAGAAACGAGTAGCCAGGAAGATATAATAAATTGCGAGGATGATGACCACCTTGCAAGGAAGGCAACCGCCTCAAAAGATACGCTCACTAGGAGTACCTCTCCCTCCCTCGAACAGCAATACAAACTCACCCTGGTCATTCTAAAAGGCCGAATTTGAACTACGTCTGAATGGAAATAAGTCCCAACTTTTAAGCTCCTAATGTTTAAATATGGCTGAGAAAGCGGATGGCTTAGTTGAATTTGAGAGCTTTCCACTGCGCTTGAACCTTGCAGATAGAAAACTTATAGCGAACCTTGCAGATTTTTGTCCACGAAAAGGTTTTGGGACTCTGCGGGCACATACGTAGAAGGGTTCTAAAGGAAATCTACCACATCGTTTTTCCTGATTGACAAGTTACCATTTGTCAAGTTCTCTCCACCACAGTGTGATTGACGATTGACCATTTTCAAAGTTCCCTCCACCAAGCAAAGTCTTTTGAAAATCTTCTACAAAGCCATCTATGCTTGTGAGCCCCGCCATGCTGTTTCAATATCGCTATCCTTCCAACGGCCTCATCTAAGAAATGAGTAACTTATTGGTGTGTGGCAACGCCATTGGGAGGATCTAGATCGATGGGAACACAAAGCAAGAACAGACATAAGAGAGACTAGTACACAGTTGGAGCCAAGAAGAAAAAGGGACACAAATAAAGAAGAAGAGGACCTGAGCGATGAACGGTGATCAAGAAAAAGCAAGTACAAAACCAGCAATGAAAAGTAGCTGCCAAACCACCTGATTCTGAAGCTCATCCATGTCGCATGACCGAAAGATATAATCTCGATTCGGGCCTTGGCTTTTTACGCAGCTTTTCAAAAGCTTTCAAAGCTTTTGGGCTTTCAGAATTTAAAAAATCTAAGGGTGTATATTGTGCCATGTGGAAGCAAAGGATTTCAGAATTTGAAAAAACGTCCTAGTGCTGGCCAAGTAAAAACCACGTGTAAACCTAATACTATCCGAGCTGATAACCCTAAATTTGCACGCTTAGGCACAATTCCCGTTAATAACACCATTTTTGCCAACGTTAGCTTAGACCCTGCCATGGCAGACCAAAAAGTAGTCCATAACAATGTTAGGTATGTCCCAATGAAAGTTTTCATGAATGAAGGAGGAGCCACAGTGCTAGTGAGTGAGCTCCCTTGTTTGAACGTGATTAAAGTATCGTCTTAATTTTACAGTCTCAGCAATAACATAAAACCAATGGCGCTTTATCTCTGTTGGGTAGCTTCTTCGTCGTTATCATCGGCGCCTCATCTTCCGATCGAGCCCATATCCTTGGAGAGATGGCACGTACACAGGTCAGTACGTTGCGCTCCGGCTGGGGATACGGAAGAAAATTTTGATATGCACAAGGGTCGGATCCTGCGGTCGTTGCCTGTTCCAACCGAGCTGCATTGTGATTGCAGTGCCAATATTGCAGAGGTGGTGGTAAGCCAACTAAAAGGCAGCAAGGCTGGTCATTCCGATTCTTTAGATGGGCAAAATCAGAATGGCCCTGGGAGGAAGGAAGACTGCTCTCCTAGAAGCTTGAATCAGGGGATCCTTGGTCAGCTGGGTCCGGAGACGGACGTTGCTACCTATGCCTCGCTTCTGAGGAGTTGCACTAAGGCCAAGGCCCTGTCTGACGGTGAACGTGTCCATGAGCACATGACAAGGCGAGGGTATGCGGGCAACAGATTTTTGAGTAACCTTCTCGTTGACATGTACAACAAATGTGGGAGGTTGAGTTATGCACGTGCTGTGTTTGACAATATTGCCCATCGGAATTTGTATTCTTGGACAATTATGATTGCTGCTTTTGCCCAGAACGGGCATTGCAAGGAGGCCTTGCAACTTTTTAGTGAAATGCAGGCAAAAGGATTTGAACCAGACAAGATCACTTTCCTCTGCGTGTTGGATGCCTGTGGCAGTGTGGCAGCCCTAGAAGAGTGTCGAGAGATGCATGCTACCCTTACTGGCAACGCATGGGACTCGGACGTCGTTGTGGGGACAGCCCTAATCAACACCTATGGCAAGTGTGGGAGCCTGGATGAGGCTAATGCCGTCTTTGCAGCGATGCCGCTGCGGAATGTGGTCTCATGGAGTGCTCTGATGGCAGTTTCCGCCCACAACAGGTACAGCAAGCAGGCCCTACAACTGTTTGGTCAAATGCAGGCAGAAGGCTTTGAACCAAATGAGATCACTTTCGGCTGCATTCTGGACGTGTGTGGCAACATAACAGCCTTAGAAGAGGGTCGAGATATGCATGCTGCTGTTATAGGCTGCGGATGGGACTCAGATGTGGTGGTGGGGACAGCCCTCGTCAGTATGTATGGTAAGTGCAGGAGACTGGATGATGCGAAGGCTGCTTTTGAAGGGATGCCAGGGCGGAATATTGTCTCCTGGAATGTCATGATGGGAGCGTATGCACAAAATGGGCACCGCAGGGAGGCCCTACTTCTGTTTGGTCTAATGGAGACAAAAACCTTTGAGCCAAACAACATCACATTCATTTGTGTCTTGGATATATGTGCCGGTATGGCAGACTTAGAAGAGGGTCTAGAGATCCACGCTACTATTGCTGGCAGTGGATGTGAATTGGATATTGTTGTGGGGACAGCTCTCATCAATATGTACAGCAAGTGTGGGAGCTTCAATGATGCTAGGGCTGTTTTTGCAGAGATGCCACTTCACAATGTGGTCTCTTGGAGTGCCATGATGGCAGCATGTGCTCAGAATGGGCATGCCAGGGAGGCCCTACAACTCTATGGTCAAATGCAAGCAGAAGGTTTTGAGCCAAACAAGATTACCCTAATGTGCACTTTGGATGCATGTGCCAGTATGGAAGCCCTAGAAGAGGGCCAGGAGATGCATGCGATCATTGCTAGCAATGAATGGGAAACAGACATTGCTGTGGGGAATACTCTTGTGAATATGTATGGCAAGTGCAGGAGCCTAGATGATGCAGAGGCTGTGTTTGGAGAGATGCCACTCCGTGATGTGGTTTCTTGGAGTGCCATAATGGCAGCATCTGTGCAGAATGGGCACAGCAAGGAGGCCCTACAGCTGTTTGGTCAAATGCAAGCAGAGGGCTTCATGCCAGACAAGGTCACCTTTTTCTGCATTTTGGATGCATGTGGCAGGGTGGCAGCCTTAAAAGAGGGTCAAGCGATGCATGCTGCTGTTACTGGCAATGGATGGGAGTTGGATATCATAGTGGGGAACACTCTCATCAATGTGTATGGCAAATGTGGGAGCTTGGATGATGCAAGGACTGTGTTTGCAGAGATGCCATTGCGTGATGAGGTCTCCTGGAATGCCATTATGGCAGCGTGTACCCAGAATGGAAATAGTAAGGAAGCGCTAGAACTCTTTCATCAAATGCAGACGGAAGGTTTGAAGCCAACGAAGATCACGTTTATCTGTGTTTTGGATGCGTGTGCCAGTGTTGCAGACCTAGAAGTGGGCCGGGTGCTGCATGCTACAATTGCTCATAATGGATGGGAAGCAAATGTTGTCCTGGGTAATACCCTCATCAGTATGTATGGCAAGTGTGGGAGCCTTGATGATGCAAGGTCAGTGTTTGCAAGGATGCCATTGTGGGATGTGGTCTCTTGGAGTGCAATGATGGCAGCGTGTGCCCAGAATGGGCATGGCAAGAAGGCCCTTCAGCTTTTTGGTCAAATGCTGGAAAAGGGGTTTGAGCCAGACAAAATCACCTTCTTTAATGTTCTTACTGCGTGCACCCATACAGGTCTGGTTGCTGAAGGAAGGCGATACTTCGCCTCTATGACCAGAGACCATGACATAACCCCCTCAGTGGAGCATTATGTGTGCATGATTGATCTTCTTGGTCGAGGAGGACTGTTGGAAGAGGCAGAGGACCTGATTCACAGCATGGCATTTGAAGATTCTGCTCCGGCATGGTTGAGCTTCCTTTCATCGTGCAGAATTCACAATGATGTGGAGCTTGCTGTGCGTGCTGCAAAGTTTATGTTTGAGCTAGATCCACAGAATGCTTCACCATATGTATTGCTGGCAAACATGCATGCTAACACAGGTGGGTCAGCTGATTCGGTGAAGGTGAGAGAGGCAGTGATCAACAATGTTGTGGAGAAGGTGCAAGCTCACAATTGTATCAAGGTGAATAATGTGGTGCATGAATTTGGTGTTGGAGTTACGTCACATCCTCAAGAAGAGGACATACATTCTGATTTGCAGAGATCGAATAGGTGCATGAAGGAAGGAGGCAGGATATGTGCCCTGACACCAATGCAGTGCATCATGATGTGGTGGAAGAAGGGAAAGAATACATGCTTTGCACCCACAGTGAGAAGCCATTGCTTTTGTTTTCATTTCCATCCATAAAGGAATGATTATTTGCGTCACCAAGAACCTTCTTATATTAAGTCCATCTCTATATAGGGTGGTTCAAAGAATTATAGTTATAACATGCTAATGTTTTCCACTGCATTGAGCATGGGGTGAATGTTGGTAAGATTGTTGTCAAACCTCTCTTTGCTTAAATTTTTGCTTGGTGAGATTTATCCTTTCTTCAAATGATTTCATTGTGGCACAAGGACCAGCAACTATCTCCATGATGGCTGAGTACTGCCTAGCAATGAGTATGGGAATGCACATTTCAAACAGTGTGATAATCTGAAAGAGGGTTCTAGGAACTTTTCTGCAAAGATAAGATGATAATACAGTTGTTGCAGAAGCTATATGCTATCACACAGGAGGAATGGGAGTCTGTGGTGGATTATTCTGGCAGGTTCTGCGCCTTGGCTTACCGGTTCAAGGTAGCATGCTGTCCCACAAATGGGTTATTGGTTGATTGTTTTGTGCTCGGTCTGCAGAAGGAATTGATGATGCATCTCTCATGACATGGTACAATCAGCTGCTTGAGTGGAAAGGACAGAGTCAGAATCCTCTGTAAATGAGAAGAAAATCAAGAAGGATAACAGTGAATTGGCGGGTAGACTGATGGAGGCCTTCACCCTCAGGCAGAAAGCCATGGAAGATGGTTCCCAGTTCCAACCCAGAGTGTAGTAGAGTAATCGCTTGCTATTATTGCCGGCGTGTGAAGGGCCCTCGCCGGAATGAGCATCCCTTGTGGCTGAAACACCAAGCAGAGGTCAAAGAAGTACTCAAGAAATGGAAAAATGAGCAGTGGGAAAGGAGCCGGAGACCAACATGGTGGTTGTGAGCACAATATCGGTTCAAATTCTAGTTAGGATGCCCTAATGCCCTAGTAGTAACTCGCTCCTAGAAAGGGAAAGTGTGGTTTGCCTTACTCGGGAAAAGTCCCACCAGAAAAAGGAAAATCAATGAGTTGGGATGAGCAAAAGGCGGGGCGGAAGAAAGCTACGCAACTTATCTGGAAGGCTCATGCGAAGCAATAGGAATGGAGGAAGAATGTTTCCCAAAGCTCGGATTTGGAGGAAGAATGACTTTGGATGGCTCCTTTTCAGGTGTGCCAAGCTTAGGCTAGGCTCACACCACCCGCTGGCCATCCTAGGTTTTGTGAGGGATGCCGTCATAGTTGGCCCAATATGAGGGATGGCCCCAGACACTGACACAAAAGATGGCCAATTCCTCTGATCGCTACATGATTGGTCCATTCCATCTCTTCGAACCGCTAGACCAATCATATGTTGGTGCCATATATAGCAGCCTAAGATGGCCATTCCTCCAATCGCTACATGATTGGTCCATTCGATCATTTCAAACCGCTACACCAATCATATGTTGGTGCCATATATAGCAGCCTGATGACTGTAGGGTGGTGTGAACAACACACCGGGCAGCCATCCTCCATCTCCTCCATGAGCGGGCAGGTGGTCTGAACCCATCTTTATTCAGCAATACTCGAACTTGCTGTCAGGTGATGTGACTGGTGATTTCATGACGCAAGCCTATCCTCCCTCCCATGCAATGGATGGAAGCTAAGGTGATGGACAAGATAAGTGACAGTTTGTCGCTTGATTTGCTTTCTTCGATGAGTCAGATAGACTAGGAGAGCATCGGCTCACTCTTTTTCTGCTTCGGCATGCCAAGATACTAGAAGCTTCTTCATCAAGACAGACTCCCCTCCCTTCGCCCCCCAATGGAGAAAGTTTGCAAGCGGAAAATACAGGGGGAGGTGGGCTCAGTGCCATGTAGAAGGTTTCTCCGTGATCAACTCGGCTCAGTTATGCTGGGGCCCTCTAAATTAGTCGGTCTCTCTTCAAAGGATCGAATGGTAAGAAAGGCCAGGTGACTGCTAAACTCATGACCAAGATTAGAAGCTGGTGTGGGAATGCCATGAGACGGGAGAAGATCCTGCAAGAAGAGAAGTCCATGTCGGACCAAGGAAGTCACTGTGATGGAAAGAATGGAAAGTTTGTATCGGGTACGTGTCTAGTCGTCAAAGTGCACACTGGTTTCATAGACGAAACCGTCAAGTGGCTCAATTCGCATGCTGTAGTAGGTGTCATTCATGGTCCCCATCCTCCCGTAGCCTTGCTCGAGGGATGGGTGTGTTCAAATTGGCTTAAGAAAATAGCTGGATTTAGCTGGATATCAGGCTTATGCGGTTATTGTTTTTCTTTTTGCAAAGTTGGAAATGTGGTAAGAAGTCGATAAGAAATCAACTCCTATTGGTGCAAATGTGGGATGCTGATTTCAGTCACGATATACCCCTGCCCACTTAGGCTCCTATCTGGGAGGAATTCCCTGATCTCTCCCATTAGCCTTCTTTTCCTAGCTAGATGTTCTCTGTGCTTCTCTAGGCCAGTTTCTAGGGAATGAACATGCATGTTCCATTATCCCTGGAGGCAATCCGCAAGCATTTGTAATGGACTTGGTTGTGGAACCACCACAAGCTTTAGTTTAAAAAGATGAACAGGGAGGGAGGATGGTGCATAAGATCTTCTATAAAAAGATTTTGAATTCATGTTTTTTGTGTGGGACAGGTTCAGGTAGATCCAGAGAAGAAGGTAAGTCAGAGATACGTCCAAAGAATTTGGATGATAATTCAAGTGTTCACGAAGGGGTGGACAAAGCCATGAAGGTGAAAAGTGTAAAACTATTCAATCATTCCCTAATCCTTTGTTCTTGAGGATCAAGATGATAACTCAGACTCAGATACAGATAAAGGCTCCATGTGAATGGCTCATTTAGAAGATAAAAACGAAAATCTTCAGATGGTAGGGACTCCAGCCTTCTCTTGCAAGGAGGAAGGTCATACTAAACCATCTCCTTTATCCCTCTATGATCTATTCTTTGTCATGCTGATGACCTTCTAAAGCAGGCCTACTCAAATTCAACTCACATTTTAGAGACTTTCGTTTGGGGATGATAGGTTAGATGGGAGGTTTCCACCTTACCCAAAGCTGAAGGAGGATTACCTTGAATGGTTAGTTGCAGGTTTTATGGGGACGTCATTAAAAATAAAGACTCCTACTAGAAGGCACTTTAGGTATACTAGGCTAGCTCGTTATAAAAATTGGATGGAGTACCCAAAGTATTGTCTGCCTTGTTTGGAAATGAGCCTTGTATTAATAAAGGTTCAGGTTTGTAGAGGGCTAAGTAGAAGGGTTGGGAGTTGATGGGAGCTTTATTTTTCTGGAAGGCTTTTCTTCTAGAAGGACAGGTACCTTTACTTACAAGGACTTGGTTTGGTTCTCTATCATATGGAAGGAAAGTCAAGTTGAACAAGAAAGAGGTTCGTCCGTATGTGGGACAACAAAGAGCAATGTTCGTTGCAAGATAGGGAGCTCACCCAAACGATCAAGTTGAACAGTTTTAATCTATTTTTCATCAAAACTAGGATGCAGATACGTCTAGGATGGATGGGACGTAGGCATATGAATTCTTAGTGAATTCCACTAGAAGGGTCAGAAGAACCTAACCCATGTTCCTCCCATCTTCTTTGTTCATCAGAGGATCTTTGATTCTTTGAATAGAAAGTGGTTAAGGAGAGACGATGGAGAGGTTTGGAGGATGAGTTTCCTAAAATTCGAGACAAAAACATTTACCATCTTGCTTGTTAGGGTTAGTTGTATATTAGGCTGTGTGGACAAGATGCAGGGTAACAAGAAAAGGTTAAGGGCCACCCACTTACCATTGTTGGTTCAATGCTCCTAAAGACACAACCCACCTTTCCTTAATTGCAGGTTCTCCAAATGCATATGATCTAGATTTTGTTAGTTTAGTAGTTGCCCACCTCTTATTGGGGGATACTCCACCTAGATGGCAGGGGGTTGGAAAGTTGTGAGAAATCGTAGTAGCCATGTTTCTCGTTGACCCTATTTTGCTTAAAAATGATTACACTCAACGAACATGAGACCTTCAGTGGTGGACAATGATATACACTGACTTCTTAAATTCTTGAAGCTCTAGATCCCTCAGAAATTTAAGTAGGAAAAATGCATTTCTTTAGAAGTTCATGGTTGTTTTTTGTGCAATTAGCAAGAATCAAGTTACAACAAGGTGTTGGCACCTTAAAATCTATGACCAGATTGCGGCAATAATGCAAATCAAATTATTGGCATACGAATTTCTAGGACCTGCACACTGCATCCATGGTAGCGGCAATGAAGAAAATCAAATTATTGGCATACAAATTGACCTGCATCTAGTACACAACTACATCTATGGTAGCTTCTACAAACTCAGAAAATGAGGTTTCTTCCATAAATAGAACATCCTCTCCTTTGTGTCCATTTGTTAGATTTGGATCACAATATGCACGTACCATGTCCTACACCGCATCGGGGAATGGCAAGAAGCGAGTTTGTTGAGCGAGTTTTTTTTTGCAACCAGCATGTTTTGTTCCACCTATTCCACTTGGGACCTCTCTCTCTATTCTCTCTCTTTGCAGCATCCCTCTCTCTCTCTCTCATATTGATCCTCATCAAGTCTACATGGTGTGTAGTTTGTAAACACAAAAGGCCTTCATTTGATTTTTATAGCTTCTCAATTACATCTCTCTCTCTCTCTCTCTGTCTCTCTCTCTTAGCAAGCTTGTATGATACGTAGTTTGTAAACACAAAAGCCTTGTATTTTATTTTTAGAGCTTCCCAATTTCATCCACTTGAAGTCTCTTTCTCATTTCTATCTTTGTTCTCCGTATAGAACCTCTTTCATGTATCCCAGATTAGCAAAATACTTATTGATTCTTCTATACCAACCTCTGGGTGCTTGCTTTAAGTTGTACAGCCTTTTCTTGAGATAACAAACCTAATGCTCTTTCCCTGGTTCAACATACCTTGCTGGTTATTGCTTGTAGACCTCCTCATCTAGGTTACCATAGAGAAAAGCATTTTCAACATCTAGCTGGTATACATTTCATCTACTCAGTGTGGCTAGTGATATCAAAAATCTTATGGGGTCCATCTTTGCTTAAGTCTCATCATAATCTTGACCATATTGTTGTGCAAATCCTATGCAACTAGTCTGGCTTTGTATCTTTCAATGCTTCCATCTAGATTGTACTTTACTTTGTTACCCAATTTGTTTGCAATGGCCTTCTTTCCTAGTGAAAGGTCACATAATTCCCAAGTGTTGCATTTTTACAGAGCTTCCATTTCTTCATTCATAGCAGTTTGTCATTCTGGCTTGTCAACTGCATCTTCAAAGTACACTAGCTCTTTTGTAGCCATGATGGTTGTCATAACATCATAATTGGTGGTTTCAATATGAATTGCTTTGCCTTTCTAAGCATATGTCATCATTGCTAGTGGTCTACTTTTCCTAGCATACCGTCTAAGTTGCTACTCTTCTTGGGGATTCTCTAGCAATTCTTGCTCTTCTTCATCAACTGTTTCTGTAGGTGACTGAGCAATCGATGTGTCTATCTCTTGTGTATTTGATGTTTTCCTTTCTAATTCCTCATCAGAAATTACATCTCTGGAGATTATGATCTTTTGGTTAATGGGGATCATAGAACTTGTATGCTTTGCTCTCTTCACTATAGCCAACCATGATGCATTATTGTCAAAGTGCGGATCGTACTAGCCTAATCTATCACTTAATGAGCATAAAGATCATGGAGGATCGAACCAAATACTGAAAGCCATGGGGAGAGGGACATGAGTATGAAACACTCAATCTATTTCAATCTATATGTCAACAATACATGATAGGCCTCTTATATAGAGAGTGCCCTTTGAATAGTCAACACATGTGTGCTCCTCTCATCCACAACTCTCCTTGTGGATATTCTCAATCCACATCTCCACATCATGTAGTCCACATCCTAGGGTGGCTACTTTAATTCTTTCCTATACCATAGCTTAGCCCTTTAATCTATGTGCTCATCGCACCATATCTCAACACCTCCCCTTGGAGCCATGATACTTTGGCTACTGCAAGGTGGTCAGATGTGAGTTACATTCCATTACCTCCCCTTAGTGTATGCATTGCTACTTAAGGTGGTAAAGTGTGGTTTACATGTCAATACCTCCCCTAGGTGCTTTCATATCTACTCTCAAGTGGTCAGGCTTGATTACAAACATATAGGCATGGTTGGCAAGGGTTTTCGCTTTTCAATGCTTCATGTCAATGGCGTTTGCTTCTTCGCTTGACGTAGCTTGATGCATGATGCTTTGTTCTTCCATGTGCCTTAATGCTTTATGTGTGGATGCCATGCTTCGTGCTCTGGTCATCTCATGCACTTGTGCTTTTGGCATGCTTATGACAATGATGTGTGCATTCATGCTTTGCTTTTCCATTTGTTGCAAAGGACTTACCAATTGATTTCTTTCAATATTGGTAGTGTCTAATTGCATACAATGATTCTGACTTGACAGGCGCATAGAGCTCAAAAAGATGATCAGTTTTCCTTTTTGGAGCGTGTCCAAATTCTTCCTGGATTGCAAGTTACGACTTGTCGAAGTTTTTGCGAACAAGGGGCCTTTGATGATGTGGCAGCATAGGGAGTCACATGTAGGATTTCAAACTGTGCTTGGCAGGGTCTATGATGGAACTTAACTAATCTTACCCTAACCATGGTTATTGCAGGTGAGTTAGCCATGGTTTCTTTTGGGTTGCTTGACCATTGATCAAGGCTCAACTAACCCTAGTGACTACAAACTCAACCATAGTTACATGTTATCCTGTGCCACGTGGCATTTTTTTGGAGAAGATATGAGAATACGTTCATCATTTGGAGAAGAAGACAGTGGAGCACTCGTTCTGCTCTCGGTGCATATCACTTTGCTGTATGATTGCTACGTATTGCTCGTTCACAAGTCAAGTTTCTACTTCTCGTGATGCTCATAAACTGCATAGCCTATAGATCCGAGAGCTACCACTCCTGCTAGTTGTGCCTTCGTCTTGTGCCTCAACTGCACTCGCTTTACTGATCTGCTCGTTGCGCTGGAAGGTCTTCTCCTGCCCACCAAAAGAGTCGCATTCCTCCGTTTTGCTCTAAGGTTGCTTGAAGGCTGGAGCACGAAGACGTTGGCTATGTGGACCTCAAGCCACGTTGATGGAGGTGTGTTGGTTGAGCATCGCCTGTGGGGCGTAGAGTGGCAAACGGTCATTGGGACTATGAGCAGCCGCCGTCGAGAAGGAGCTCTGTTTCCACCATAGCTGTGGTCAAATTTGGCCAATTGTTTGCTCACCTCGTGCCGGTAGAGATCTTTCCAGCCAGGTTCAACACTGAGTGCCACGTGATGTTAGCAGCGGTGGGCAAGCTGGGAGCGGTCCTGGGAGTGTTTAGCTTCCAATTCACAGTGGACAATCCCAATTTGAGGCTAGATTATCCCAGTTACAGGCCTGGCCATAATATTATCATCTCTAATGCACAGGTCTCTACCCATGGAAGCCTTGCTTGCTGCAATTTTCCTTCGTGTTGTAGCAGCAGAAGGTAATGCAGAGAGGATCTATGGAGGCGTTGAGGCTTGTGAAGTCATTGGCGATGTAGGCGTTGGTGGCACAGTTGACTCCGTGTGCGAATCTGCTTTGCAGAAGAGAGTCGTAGCAGGAGATGTGAGCTTTGTTGCAGAAGGGCGTGCGTCGGAGACGATTGATGCAGTAGCAATTGGTTGTTGGCGCGATTGGCCTTGTGTTGCTTGTTACATGCCGAGGTGGATGAAGCTGCAGAATCGCATGTGGGCTGCGTGTGTGCTAGAGGCCTTAATGAAGCCTTGCCTTTGAGGAACTGGGGTGACTAGCACTAGCAAAGCTCGACTCATGTCTCCTTCTCAACAAAGCTCAACTTATGTCTCCTTCTCAATGTAGAAAGCACTCTCTCACTCCGATCTCTCACAAGAGATATCTTTCCCTAAGGTTTACAAATCTCAAAATAACTGAACTCTCTCTTACAAAGGAAAGAAGATATGAACGGAAGTTTTCTCTAAAAAGTGGACGGAGATTTCTCTAATGAATGGAAAATTCTTCTCACAAGGATGGATGAAGATCTCTCTCTCTCAATCTCAATCTAGGCTTAGCTAAACCTAAGCTCTGATACCATGTCAAAGTGCGGATCGTACTAGCCTAATCTATCACTTAATGAGCATAAAGATCATGGAGGATCAAACCAAATATGGAAAGCCATGGGGAGAGGGACATGAGTATGAAACACTCAATCTATTTCAATCTATATGTCAATAATACATGATAGGCCTCTTATATAGAGAGTACCCTTTGAATAGTCAACACATGTGTGATCCTCTCATCCATAACTCTCCTTGTGGATATCCTCAATCCACATCTCCACATCATGTAGTCCACATCCTAGGGTGGCTACTTTAATTCTTTCCTATACCATACCTTAGCCCTTTAATCTATGTGCTCATGGCACCATATCTCAACAAGTACGTGTCTTCACGTCCAACTTTCTGCGATGATCATCATATATGTGGGCATATGCTATGCAACAAAAAATGTGGAGATGCCCAATGCATGGCATGTATCAAGTGAATGCTTCATAAGGTGTCATACCTTGAATTGGTTTGGTCGGAAGCTGATTAAGCAAGTGGTTTGTAGTGGCAATTGCTTCTACCTAATATTGATTCAGATGATGATTTGGACTGAGCATTGCTATAGTACTGTCTGTTAAAGTCCCATTCTTTCTTTCAGCTATTGAATTGTATTGAGGAGTATCTGCACATGTGAATTGCCTTTGAATGCCAATACTTTTGCAAAAAAGTGCATGAATGTTGAAGACATGTATTCATCTCCTCTGTCTGATCTCTCTACCATGGCTTTGAATTCTTGTAAAATATTATCGATTTCTCCTTCATAAAGTAGACCCAACAATATCTACTATAATCATCGATGAAAATCAAGTAGTACAGTGAATCATTAATGTTCTGCAACAAGCCACCAAATGTATTTTTTTCATTGCACAATAAAATCTTCCTTAATCTCCTTCATCTTTGCATGCTTTGAGGTGTTATTTATAAGTGTAATGCTCATCATCTCCAACTTGTGGCTTTATGCAACTTCACACTCACCTAGCTTTATGACAAGCATAGGCTTGCTTGTGGAATCTGCAAAATTGTAAAAAGCAATGTATTGAGAATGACCATAAAATAAAATTAGCTTAAGAAACAAGAGAAATTATACTTACTCCTTGCTTTCATATTGCAAAATAGCACCATTGTCGCTTGGACTTTCTATACATCCAAAAGAACATTATTAAACTTCATGTACTCAAATGTAATTTGTCTTTGTTTTGTCTAATTTATGTCATCTTGTTGGTTCTTTTACTTTTGTAGTTTTGTTCTCTTGGTAGCTTGTCTACAATTTTTGTCTATGTCTTGCGTTTTGCCGTATTCATCCTTTCCAACACCATGGTACCTCATATGTGTAAATCTTGGATGTTGAATTGGTTTTTCTCCTTGCTAATCTAAAGTATTTTAGTCTTGGCAAGAATGGATCCTTTAAGCCATGTCATCGAATTGCTTTAAGAAAAACATCATAAGCAGTCAAGTACCCTATGTAAACTTAGCTCACCAACAGGAAGGAGGAGATGCTTGAATCAACAGTAGTGGTAAAAAAGGGATCAACAGCCTCCAAGAAGGACTTTATCCCTTAGGCTTTGGAGGAAGAAAAGAGAAGGACCAGCAAGCCACTGAAAATTTTGGTAAGAGGCCTCACAATAGGTGATACCCAAATGGCATATGCTAAAAACCTTGATCACTAAGATGGGGGTCAATCTCATATGTGAGGTATCTTGGAGGTCAGGCAAGGCAAAGATACCAATGAGGCCATCAGTGGTGAAACTCTATACTACAACAAACATGTCTACCCTAATGATCATGAGGGCAACTTTGAAAGGGACTAGAATATATTTGGATGATGATCTTACTCTTCTACATCAAGAGCATAGAAAGGCGGGAATGGTATGCAAGATGGCAACAAGAGAAGCATGAAATGGGCTACCTACACAGATGGTAAAGTAATTATCTGGAAGAGAGTAGACAAAGAACAGAAGGAAGATGGGAGATGGATAGCACATAATGTATCAGGCCCATGGCATAAGTGCACAAGGTGGATTGAAAATAGTAGTATAGAATTGCAATGGATTGAAAATGGTAGTATGGAACTGCAATGGCACCCTTTGGTCTTGATCTAGGAAGTTTCTCAGAGACATACACTGATAGGGACATGATTTTCTACAATGAGACACATGAGAGCCTAGAGAGAGGGCTGCCCATAGTGACATGATATACGTGGGATTCAAACCTATAGGAGGGAGCCTATAGGACTTGACATACACATGAGAGCCTAGAGAGAGGGCTGCCCATAATGGTATGATATACTTGGGATTCAAACCCATAGGAGGGAGATGAGGAGAAAGTGTGGGATTTAGGGTTCTAGTCCTTTTAGATCATACCTGAGAGAATTCATATTTGTGTACGCAGAGAGGAGCATGCACAACACATGTGGATTCAAGACTAGCTACAAAATTCACGACTAATCTTCATGATTGTAGCGTGCTATTTTCCCCTCGATACATTATCCTATGCACATGAGGTCACTATAGAGGGATACATGCCATATGAGATGATATATGATGACATCACAAAACTTTCTAGGTAGGGAGACATCCTCCTCTTGGGTGACTTCAATGTACGCATAAGGGATAGACAGGTGGCTTTCTAGACTTTGCATCGAATTCCCTTATAGTACCCAAGCTAGACCCAAAAAAGCTTGGGATAACGAGGCAAGTTATAACATGATGAGTGATATGTGCAATCAAAGAATTGTGTAAGTTCTATATAGTTTAAACAATGGAGAAGGGTGTGAAAATTGGAGGATCTACAAAGGAAGAAAAGTCTCTTCAAATCCAAATACTACGTGTTCTATTCAGTTTAGAGCAAGGCCACTAAGGACCTTGAACTAGAAAGGATTCAAACTAACTAGAGGATTAAAATCTAGAGAAATGATCTAAGGCTAATACATTACATCTCAAAGAAGTATTTGTGAAACCATAGTATATTTAGTTTTGGTTGTAGCCGTACTCTTAGTGTCACTAGATCCCAAGGCAATCAAATGTAGAGTTTTAAAAAAGTCCATTCTTGAACACTAATATTATTGGTTCTATAAAATATTTTTCTGTCATTTATTTAAGGTTGAATTGGGAGCTTTCATAAAGGAGAGGGGTTTTTTTTCATGTTGTTTTTGGTTTTTTAATTATGACAAAAGTAAACGTCTTAACAATTGATCTCTTCTTGATAGTGCAGGCAATTACACTCCGCCGCAATGTTGCTACTCACTAGACAAATAGCACTTTGCCATGAGAGGTGGAAGTAAGCACATTACTTTTTCTTCTATATGCGCAATATGTTCAATTTTGGTGCCATGTGACATGTTGCTTCGACAATCCTTGATTGAGGAAAAAGTAGAATCAAGTTTTGATATTTATTGCGTTTCTTTTCTAAGGTATTGGCTGAGTAAAAGTTGCTTGGTGTGAATAATGAATGGGATTTGGTGGAAGTAGATTAAGTTCCCTAAAGGTCAATAGGAACAATGTCTCCTTGTATTTTCTCATGTATAATGTGAGTAGTTTAGGTGAAAATATTGTGTGTCCTTGCATAATTTGTTAGCTTTTAGGGTAACACTTTGAATCACATGTATGGCAATGAAATAAAACACCATGGCCTGTCATGGGACAACTGTTGTGGTGGAATTTACATTCAACACTTTTGTGAAATTTTCGTTAACACAGAGAGAGAGAGAGAGAGAGAGAGAGAGAGAGAGAGAGAGAGAAGTGTATGTCATTTGCTAAGGATTAACTAAGATCCATCTTGAAATTTTTGATAAACTTTCATTGAATATTAAAATTATAAATAAAACTTGAAGTTTTATTTCTTGAAGTTTATGATATCTTAAGGTTGAGACCTAGCAAAGCGGGTCTCTAACCCATCGTAGACGGGTCATGCTACTCATTGGTTTAAAGCTGCCAAGGCTAGTGGTTGGACCACCTTGGAAAGGGAGAAGGAACGTTAGAGAGGAAGAGTGGTATAAAGGATTGGTGACTATAACTATATTTGGATATTCCTAGCAAAGTTATGAATTTCTTAAAGCCCAAATTGGCATTGGTGCCCTTCTCTGGATACCAAATTGGGCTTAAAAGTTTTACTTCAAATCCTTCTCTCTCTCTCTCTCTCTCTCTCTCTGATGCCAATTTGAAATTCTTTTAAAGCCCAAATTCTCTTGTTATTTTTATGAAATTCCATCTCTAGTATAATTGTGTGCATGCTAGCTCTCCTTTGGAAGCCTTTTTGAGCTAAAGAATTTGCCTAAACTGGTGGAAAAAGAAGATAAATTATCACGACAAAAAAGGGGAGAAAGAGAGAGAGATGTAGTGGATCAAAACACATTGGTTGCCCAAAAAAACTCGCTCCTCACACACACTCCATCGCATCATCTTGCCCATGAATGCTCTCCTCTTGTATGGGTACATGTTCAAGTTTTGGGGCTTCTATTGTGCTCCTCCTATTTGCCTTTGCTTCTTTTGGCACTACAAAGTTCAAGGGAAAGACATTACTATTACACTTTTGTAGCAAGATGATCTGATTGTGACAAGAAGCCATGAATGCTTCATCAGCAAGTTAAATAAGACTTATTTGTAGAGTTTGACATGAAAGATCTTGGACTTATGTACTATTGTCTTGGAATTGAGTTCTGGAGAGACTGCCCTTTATCCTCATCTTCACCCTTCTTATTTGTTCATCCTCTTTCACCTCTCTCCCTATCGGCTTCCATGCCCCTTTGCTCCTCCTCTTCTTCTCTACCATTCTCCTCCCACTTTGCTCTCCCCCCCGATTATCACTGTAGCAAAGCTAGGGATCACCCCTTCCATTACCATAGCCTCTT
The DNA here is from genome assembly GCF_047967505.1 of Dipteris shenzhenensis. Lineage (NCBI taxonomy): Eukaryota > Viridiplantae > Streptophyta > Polypodiopsida > Gleicheniales > Dipteridaceae > Dipteris > Dipteris shenzhenensis. Next base: position 45,469,286 of record NC_141621.1, on the reverse strand, counting down.
CCTCCCTCGCACTGACAATCCTTGCCTCTTAATCATAAAGCGAAGCTAGCAGTGCCTACAAAACTTAAAATTTTATTTCATGAAATTAAAGCCATTTAAAAATTTCACCTTGAGACCCAGCGGAGCGGGTCTTTAACCCGACGTAGACGGGTGAGACTGCTCGTGCCATCTATGGCCAGAAGGGTGCCGCACCAAACTCCCTTGGAAATATGCCTTTAATTTTCTTCCCCTCCCACGTAAGGATAAATAGTTTTTGTGGTGGTTGTCGAAGTCAAGAATGTTTGAGAGCCTCCTCCTTGGGCATTTGGATGATGGTGAGAGCTCCCTCCGACCTTAATATGTGCGATGAGTCGTTCCAAGGAGCTTAGCACATGGTAAGAAATAGGATGGGAATGGGAAAAGGTGGTCCCATGCATATTTCTATCCTATTCCCATCCCACCATGTGCTAACAAAAAAAGAATTAGGATGAGTTTCGGAGGAAGAGGACACATGGCATCATTTCATGTGTTTAAGAGGTGGGGACCTTGTGGGGACAAGGACACATGTTATCCTTCCATGTTTTTGAATCCCTAAAAAGGGGGAACCTATTTGGGTTGCCAGGGTCTAGAGGCCATGGTCGGATGGGAGAAAAAGTGGCTACTCCCACTCTAAATCCATCCTAGACCAATCATGACAAAAAGATTCCCTGTGCTAAGGCCCTAAGTCTGGATGGCTGTTGGGTCGGCTATTCACGCTTAGAAAACTGGCCACTCCACGGCCATTCCCCTACTACAGCAGCAGCACAGTGACCACTATTCTATTATATTCAGTTTCAAGGGCACGTGAAACGTGGCAACCCTTTCTCTCTCCCCCGCCGCCTCTTTTTTTCTTTCGTGCTCCGCTCTACGAGTTGAGACAAGCTCAAGAGTAAGATAGCGTGCAATTAACTGCAATAGGAATTTAAGCTCTCTCTTGTATTCGGAGAGAGAGAGAGAGAGAGATGTGGGAGGGCGGGTAGGCAGGCGGCGGGTTGTGTGTGTGTGTGTTTTTTTTTTTTTGGAGAGAGAGAGGGGGAGCCGGGGGCACGGTTCTTTCGTGCCTGCTACCTGGTGTGCCTTATAGTCTTGCCCTCTGTGTAGGGATTATGTCAGCTGATCAAGAGCTCCATACCATACAATGCCATCTCCGCACCACTTGTTGAAGTTCAAGCCATCGCCTTCTCGAACCGAAAGTCGAAGCAAGTTAAGGTCTATTTCTGAGAATGCCAGCCATTCTTGTTTCGACCCCAAGCCATCTTTTGATCTCAGACACTGTGAATCATCTCCACCTTGCTGGTCCGCATACAGGATCTTCCAGTCTCAGTTTTTGGGATACCTCATCAAACCTTCAGAGGTGGCTGACTTGTCGCTTTGGCAGGGGAGGTCCCTCCCTGCCTCCGAAGCTGTATCTCGTGTGTTTGCAACTTCTTCCGTGCAGGGGCCAGTATGGCAGAGTTTTGGCTATCATTCGCGCCGGAGTCTGGTTGAGCAAAATCAGACTGCACGATTGAAACAACCTTTAAAGGCGACTCTCACTCCCACAAATAGTGGGATTATAAGGGGCAGGCATCTAAACACCTGGGCTCTTGATGTACAGTCAGAATGTCTCACTTCGGCAATCATCAGTTACGGTCCGTGGGAACAGGAACTGCAAGTTTTGAATTTCAGAACTTACAGGCAATCAGAATTGACAGGAGGCCTGAGGCTCAACTTGACAGCCAGTTTGCGAGAGGGGGGAGAAATTGGTGGTAACAAACATACGTCCGACAAAAGTGGGGGGGGGAAAGGAATTCAATCACAGCTCCAACGGCTTCTAAGCACGACGGTAGCTTTCCATGTTATGCGTGCTAGACAATGGCTCCCTGTGGTAAGCGAGCTATTTCAAAAAGCAGTGCAGGGTGCTACTGCGGGATATGCTACTGTATCACCTCTAGGCTTGATCTTTGATTCTTCCCAAGAGGATGATAACGCTGAAGTAAAGGAGACAGACAGAGACAGGTATGTGCTACTTTTAGTCCTTCGTGACTTTCAATCGTAGTTTCCTTGTAAATTTCCTCCTATAGATGCCCATGTACCATTATAGGCATTTTCTGGGAGTATTTTCTTTTCAAAACAGTTCCTCTATGCAAACGATGTTTGTCATCATGAAGTCAAGTTTTTATGCTTTGCGGTATTATGCCTGCCCATACAAGGAATTCTGGCGAAAGGTGAAAAATAAAAACATGAGAGGATAACAGAGAGAAGAGGGATGGAAGGGAAAAAAGAGACACAAGGGTTGGGTGGGTGGGGGAGAGAGAGTTTATTAAAGTCTATGAAAGACCAAAGGGTCTATGAGACTAAAAGAAACCTGATACAAGGAATACAACATAATCACATCATATCAAATCTAATACATGAGAGAAATCTGAACCTGTGGTCGGGGTGGGGGGGGCCAGTGGTGAGAGATGACATGAAACTTGTGATGGAGCATCGGCAAGTGGTCTGTGCATGTGGTCTGCAGCGGTCCTAAGTCTAACAAGAGCGACAGTAACACCCGTTGCTCATGCCCCCAACCAGCGAACATGGAGGGAAGATCCTCAAGCACGATCTGTGTGTTAACATGCTGTTGAGTTTGTTGTGTCACTGACTCTAGTTTTCAGCCTCAGTGGGCCAACACAGGAAGAAATGTGCAAGGCAATGATTAAGGACACACAAGATTGATCTGCTGCAAATAGAGGATGCCAGTCGCTGGCTGCAATGCATGAAAATACAGCAATGAAGCTGCTCCACAATACATAGTCATTGGGGATTTCATATTAGCTAGTCCTTGCTATGAGTGATGGAGTTTATGGTTTCAACCTAATGAGCAACTATCATGAGATTGGAACTGTGTTATGCTCTAGCCGAGATAGCATGACCTCGGAAAGATTGGTGGGCACTTTCTCTTAGATGACCGACTTTTGTAATATTTAATGTGCGTGAATGAAATGGTCAAGAGAAGTAACTGCCAAGGTCCTAGGTGAGGGTGAAATGGCATTGACTAGGTGGTTCTGTGTGCTAAGGCCTAGGTGCACCTAAATGTGCAATAATGCCAAGGGGCAAATGGTTTTAATGTGCCCCAAGAGAGGGGTAAATGGTGCACCAAGTGAAAAGGGCTAAAATGATGACATGTGGCAAGGGGAACCATCTAGGGAGTTGTGGGTCTTGTGGATATGCATGAGGAAAAAAAGAGAATACGTATCTATTGTAACTTGCGATCCATGAGAGTATGGCTGGGTGGAATAATCAAGTGCCGTCACCCGTGATAGATATTGATCCAAGAGAGAGTTAGAATTGAGATTGTGTCAATTGGTATCAGAGCTCAAGGTAAGGGAAGGGGTTCGTAGGCTGCGACGGACAGCAGACGGAAGAAAGGCGTGGAGCGCAGAGGTGACGCAGGGTTATCATTTGCATCGCCTGTTCGTGACGTGCGATGGACGGGAGGATCGTTGCCCGTGACGATGATCTTCATGGTGGTACGTGACGACGAGGAACTGGGTCCAGGCAGAATAGCGCGCTGGTTGAGTTGTTGTGAGGGAGCCCTTCAATGAGTGGAACACGAGTTGCGATAGTGTGGCGCACCCTCTACGGACGGGCCTTGCGGGGTAGTGCTTATGCCGGAAACTAAGCCTACGGGGATTCGGTCAGTCAACGAATTCCAGGCCTAGACCTCCCTGGTGGAGCACCGACAGGCGATGACCTGCGTATCATAACTATCCTGATGAATTGGAATGGCCAGAACAAAGCTGCAGTTGCAGGCCATATGTTTACTATTATAATTCTGAGCGCAGTTAGCAGCAAATGCTTTGGACGTGACAGATTTGTGCACAGAAAAAAAATAACGCCCGGGATCTTCTGAAGGAACGCCCATACTCAGTCTGCGTGGAGCTTCCAGGGAGCGCTTTTTCGTCTTTTATTTAAAAAAATAAAAAATAAAAAAATTTTGAGCTGCAGTCGATTCGTTCTGTACAGCAGGGACTGTCGTTTATTTTTTCTGCAAAACAAAAGGGAAATCTTAAAAAAAAAAAAAACTATTTTCCCTTTTGAAACTATGGAGGCAGAAGGACAAGATTCTAGGGTGAATCCTAGTGAGTCTAGAGCACGGTCTACACAACAAATGTCACATCACACAACACCTACTTTGGTCGGTAGGATTTCGGTATTAGAAGATGCTTTACAGCAAATTATGAACCAGCAGCTTCAAGTGAACGCTGGTGAGAATGAGATTAGGGAGATGGTGCAAGCCTTGTCGGCTAGGCCATCTAGAATTGATAAGGGCAAAGCTCCAACAGAGCCAGAGCCCAGTATACATTCATCAGAGCGTGCGAGGGTCAAGGTGCCTAATATTGCTAACTATAGACCGGAGAAGTACGCTGGTCGGATGACCGAGCGCAGTTCTGATGTGATGGAGGTTTGGTTACACAAGTGGGAAGAAGCCTTCGCCATTTGTGAAATCAGATCTGATCTGAAGAAAATCCGTGAGGCCACTCACCTGTTTATTGAGGCAGCGAATAGATGGTGGATAAAGCAACAGAAGGATGAAGTTGCTCCTACCACCTGGGAAGGGTTTAAAGCTGAATTTAAGAAACACTTTCTTCCACCTGATGAAGAGTCCCGAGCTTGGGATGCTTATAGAAACCTTCGTCAGAGGAGTCTGTCGGTGGTAGAGTACATTGACAAATTCAGGGAATGTGTTATGAAGATAACAGACCCTCTCCCTATGTCGGTTCAGTTATCTATGGACTGAACGACAAAATTAAAATGGAAGTTCGGGCTAAATATGTGACTACATTAGATGAATCTATTGCAGTAGCCCTGAACTATGAGGATGCCAGAGGCAGATCTAATGGATTTGTGCATTTCAGAGGAAATGGACTTCAAAGACACGTGTCTCGCAGCCAAGTGGCCAAACCAAGCTGGTGAAGCCGGTTGAGGGACCAACAAAAACAGGTACCACCGTTGGGGTGAAAAGGAAAATAACTCCAATGGCAGGCCGTGCTTGGTCAAAGTCCTCGTTGACCCCTGAACAAAAAGAGAAAGCTAGAAAAGAAGGATTGTGCTTCGGCTGCCTTCGGCGACATCAGTGGAAAGATTGTCCACTGAATAAAGACCGTCGCACGGCTAATATGATATTATCTGAATGCGACGTGGAAATGCAGTAGAGTCCCAATGCGGAACATATGCAGATGCAATTGGCGGGACCTTCTCAGAGGTTAGTACTTGTGTTGTTAAGTGTGTCTGTTACTAAGTTAGTAAGCGGTGTACCTGATAACATCCTTTCCAAGCCCGCAGCAAGGGGGTATACGGTTTTCGATGAGCCCGAGTTGATTAAAATGAAAGGGCAAGTAGCTTGTCGTGATATGATTGTGTTGTTTGACTCAGCGTAACACACAATGTAATCAACTCCAAGCTGATTAAGAGGCTCAAGTTAAAAACTAGTCCGTCTGACTATGCTTATACGGTCAGGATGGCGGACGGAAGTTCAACTGAAGTATGGGACCAAAGGGTTATCTAGTTGGAACTTCGAATTTAGGACTATGTTGAGAAGCTGGACTTTGAATTGACCAGACTTGCTCACGCAGATATAGCCCTGGGCATGGCTTGGCATTTTCGAAAAAATTCAGTCATTGATTGGAAAAAACATATTTACTAGTTCAAGATGAACGGGGTAGAATATGTTTTGCGAGGTGAGAAGGATGTACCTCGAGGACCATTGATTTCAGCCATGGAAATTCGGAGGACTCCGAAAGAGTTTCTGTGTCTGTGTATAGCATCGGTAGAGTCGATTGATGATGCATCGACTAGCACTGAGGCTACCCAAGATGGGAAGATGGCCGAGTTGGCTAAAGAGATATCAGAGAAGTTCTCTGAATGTTTTAGGGATGAACTACCTTATGGGTTACCTCCAATGCGGAAAGTTCAGCATAAGATTGAACTGATCCCGGGGGCAGAACCTGTAAATAGGCCGCCCTATAGAATGAGTTTTACTGAAGAGGCGGAGGTGCGTAGACAACTGGAAGAATACCTCAGGTTGGGGCAGATTCAACCAAGTTTCTCACCTTTTGCTTCGCCAGTGATATTAAAGAAGAAAAAGGATGATACGTTTCGCCTCTGTATAGATTACAGAGCATTGAATAATATCACTGTTAAGCACAGGTATCCGATGGCTCGGATTGATGATTTGCTAGATGCATTACATGGAGCCGTGATTTTCAGCAAGATAGATCTTAAGTGTGGCTACCATCAGATCCGGATTAGAGCCGAGGATGTGCATAAAACCGCTTTCAGAAGTAGGTTTGGTCATTATGAGTTTTTGGTAATGCCCTTCGGACTTACCAATGCTCCAGCGACATTCGTCATGCTTATGAACGATTTACTGCGTCCGTCTATCGGAAAGTTCGTAGTACATTTTACTGACGATATTCTGATATTCACTAAAAGTATTACTGAACATCGTGAACACTTAAGAGTAGTGTTCAGTAGTTTGAGGAAAGCCAGTCTTTATGTAAATAAAAAGAAAACTATACGGTGTATGGTTAGGCTTGAATATTTAGGGTTCATAATTACTCCACAGGGGGTAGAAATGGATCCGAAGAAAGTGGCTACGATACTAACTTGGCCAATCCCTCAGAGTCTGACCGCGTTGTTGCGATCATTCTTGGGATTTGTTCAGTTTTATAGAAGGCATATCAAAGGATATTCCGGGATAGTATCGCCATTGACTGATCTGACCTCGGATAAAGTACCTTTTATTTGGGGACAGAATCAACAAGAAAGTTTTAACACCATAAACTAAGCTGTGGTCACAGGACCGGTGTTAAAAATAGTTGATCCCTAGAAACCGTTGTTCCTGGAAACCGATGCAAGTGGCATTGCGGTAGGAGCAGTCCTCCTTTAAGAGGGAAGGCCAGTAGCCTTTGAAAGCAAGAAGCTTTCTCCCTCTGAAAGGAATTGGCCAACTCATGAATTAGAGTTGTATGCAGTTATCCATGCTGTGAAAACATGGAGGCATTATTTGTATGGTTCAGAGTTTTATGTGGATGTGGATCATGATACTCTGAAACATTTTGTAAACAGCCTAACTTGAGGGGCCGCCAAGCTAGGTGGGCAGAGCTCATGCAGGAGTTTAATCTAACGATTCGGTACCGAAGAGGAAAAGATAATAAGGTTTCTGATGCGTTGTCTCGCATTATGCACAATCTGAGTTTCACGGTATTAGAGAGTGCTCTAATGACCGAGATCAGAGAAACTCAAAAAGTGGACGAGTTTGTCTAGAGCTTATGGCCTAAGGCTCATGTGTTAAAACCCGGGGAAAATGGAAAGGATGACCTGGCATCCAGAAAAGGCCAAACTTATGCAAGATATACCATAAGGGATGGTATGATAGAAAGAAATAGCAAGGTTGTAGTACCTAGTCAGAATGATCTCAGGCAGAGAGTCATTCGACAGTGCCATGATAGCCCATGTGCGGGACATCCAGGAGTCGAGAAGACATGATCTCACAAAGCGAGATTTCTTTTGGCCAAAGATGAAAAAGCATATTCATGAATATGTGACACGGTGTTTCTGGTGTCAGGTAAGCAAGGCCGAGCGGGTGAAGCCACCCGCACTTTTACAGCCCTTGGAGATACCACTAGGTAAGTGGGAGAGCATTTCCATGGACTTTATTGTAGGGCTGCCTACGACACAAGGAGGGTATGCCTACGACACAAGGAGGGTATGATTCTATCCTTGTGGTGGTTGATCGTCTAACCAAGATGGCTCACTTCATTCCGACTAGGGAGTCTGTTAGTGCACCGCAAGTGGCGGATTTGTTCATTAGACATATCTTTCGTCTGCATGGATTGTCTTGATCCATAGTATCAGACACAGATGTCAGATTTACCGGTCATTTTTGGACAGCGGTATTTGAAACACTAAGGATTGAGTTGGGAATGAGTAGTGGGGATTATCCTGAGACGGATGGTCAGACGGAGAGAGTCAACCAGATTTTAGAGGAATGCTGAGGGCATATGTGTCATTGAGGCAACATACGTGGGACAAGTGGTTGTCATTGTTGGAGTTTGTCTACAATGATAGAAACCATTCCTCTACAGGGTTCAGTCCATTTGAGATGAACTATGGTTATAGACCAGCAAATCCAACTATAGTTGGAGTACCTCAGAAAGTGCCTAGTGCCGCGAACTTTGTGGTTCAGATGCGGGAGATGCTAGCACTTGCGAGAGCTAATATCCGCCAGGCTATGGATAGAGCCAAGGTGTATGCGGATGAAAATCGGTCTATAAGAGTATTTAAGGAAGGAGAAAAAGTTTTTCTCAAAGTTCCTTCGCACTCGAAGTCGTTGACTTCAGGAGAGTGTGCTAAGTTATCACCTCGATAATGTGGGCCGTGGTTAATTCTAAAAAGAATAGGCAAGGTAGCCTATAAATTAGAATTACCACCGGGGTGTAAGGTGCACCCAGTGTTTCATGTTTCTCGTTTAAAGAAATTTTTGCATATTGGTGACTCACTAATCGAAGGTGTGGTTTTGTTTCAGGAGGTAGAGGATAATGCAAGATGTAAACCAACAAGAATCCTGGACCGAGGAACAATGCAAATACGAAATCGGAAGATACCCACGGTGTTGGTTGCATGGCATGGTCAGCCTCTATCGGAAGCTACCTGGGAATCCGTATACCAGTTACGGAGAGTGTTCCCAGATTTCATCATCGAGGACGCTGATGCTTGAAGAGGGAAGGAATGTTATGCTCTAGCCGAGATAGCATGACCTCGGAAAGATCGGTGGGCACTTTCTCTTAGATGACCGACTTTTGTAATATCCAATGTGCGTAAATGAAATGGTCAAGAGAAGTAACTGCCAAGGTCCTAGGTGAGGGTGAAATGGCATTGACTAGGTGGTTCTGTGTGCTAAGGCCTAGGTGCACCTAAATGTGCAATAATGCCAAGGGGCAAATGGTTTTAATGTGCCCCAAGAGAGGGGTAAATGGTGCACCAAGTGAAAAGGGCTAAAATGATGACATGTGGCAAGGGGAACCATCTAGGGAGTTGTGGGTCTTGTGGATATGCATGAGGAAAAAAAGAGAATACGTATCTATTGTAACTTGCGATCCATGAGAGTATGGCTGGGTGGAATAATCAAGTGCCATCACCCGTGATAGATATTGATCCAAGAGAGAGTTAGAATTGAGATTGTGTCAAACTGTTAGAGACTCACTGTTCCCACCTGTGAGCCCCCGTTTTGTGGGGACAAGGGGCAGTGAGGGTAAGGAGGGATGGGAAAGAGAGACTCAGCAAACAGCAGCAATTTGGGGGGGGCTCTATGCCTTCCTAGAGGCAATGGACTGGCTGCACAGGGCACCCTTTTATAGGGGCCTGTTGCAGGACCAGTCGGTCCAACCAGGGCCACCGACCAGGGCCGACCCTGGTCGGCCCATACTTCCCTTCATTCAGCTATCCAGTGCAGGACAGAAAGCCTCTGTTTTAGGCTGTGCTGTGCACTCAGATTTGGCATCTTCTGACAGAGAGAATTCCTTCAGTTTGTCTCAGACTGACCTGGTCGGTTTTCCAGACTGACCTGGTCGGTCCCCAGTCAGGGAACCGACCCTGCTGGTCGGCCATACCAGCAGGCCTGGGCAGTGCCTATAAAAGGCCCATACTTCCCTTCATTCAGCCATCCAGTGCAGGACAGAAAGCCTCTGTTTTAGGCTGTGCTGTGCACTCAGATTTGGCATCTTCTGACAGAGAGAATTCCTTCAGTTTGTCTTAGCACTTGGAGTTTTGTATTGCTCCCCTGGAGCCAGTTTTCTGCCCACCATCCGGTGGATGAATATATGCTCTCTCTGCCTAAGTTTTCTCTGAGTGAGTATTGTATCTGTGATCAGTTATCTGGGGGTGCCCACCATCCGGTGGATGAATATATGCTCTCTCTGCCTAAGTTTTCTCTGAGTGAGTATTGTATCTGTGATCAGTTATCTGAGTTGAGTGTTGCTAGAGCGGGAGAGATCTTGGCTGGAGGTTAGAGTGATTCTTTCCTTCTGTTTTTCTAACACAAACTGCACTATGTGTTGTACTTTTAGAGGATGAGTTTTGGCATGTTTTTGGATTCATCTAGATATATGCTTTTGCCATATTAGCGGACATGCAAATTTCACCTTGTGAAGTTTTTGTCCATGTTATGGCCTGTTGATATTGCGATAAATTCTTTCTATCTTAAGTGGTGCATTGCCCTATCAGCTAGATTGTTTAGGCATTTTTTTGCTTGGGTGCTTGTTTGGGAGAGACTAAAATGAAATCATATAGTCTTCACAAGTAGTTGTAGCTTGAATGAATAGAATGTGGACTACTTTTTGATAAGCCTTCTCCTTTGGAGCTAGCCTTTGTCATGATTGAGTGTCCCCTTCACCTCGGGAGTGCTGACATAAACCTTGTACGGAGACCTTTGTATAAATGGCTGCTTAAGTATGTGTGGGTGTGGATTTGTATCTGTGAGAGCATATGTTTATACCATGGTCTACACCCATTGTTGGGCGTTGATGACGTCAGTGGGGATGTTAGAGTAGCTAGCCCCTGCTATGTGTGATGAGTTTATGGTCTCAACCTTATGAGTGACTATCATGATTATTGGAACTGCACTATGTGTTGCATTTTTAGAGGATGAGTTTGGGCACGTTCCAGGATTCATCTAGATATATAATACATAGTGTACCTAGTCGAGGAGGTGCGACGGAGAAGCCACCTTTGACCCCTTAGAAGGGCTAGGGTCAAGCCTTCCAATGTCAATGATTTTGTGTGTCCCAATTAGAATGCATTGACACCGGCCCGAGGTGCCGAATGCCACATGTTGACCAATACATAAGTGCTGTCCCATCTGTCAAGAGAGGGGAGCCCTAAAATAAAATTCATGGCTATATTATCCTGTGGCTGAGCCAGCCCAAAGATTGTTGTCCACTTTGCTGTCATGCTACTATTTTGAGGCATACTTCAAGTCATCTCTTTAAAGACATTGCGGTGGGAATCTCTGCTTAAACCCATGATAGGTGTAAGAAGCTTGCTTGCAGAAGCATGATTTCCTTTGTTCATATCTTCATACCTGACAATTCACAAATCGAAATCTAGTATTGAAAATATTCACATTCACATTCACATTCAGATTCATATAATCCAGTTTCAACTACACAGATCACATAGAGCTAGAGTTTAAAGAGAGAACAAATAGTAGTAATATTGATGCAGCATGAGGTGTGAATAAGAACAACTACAGGTGTACATACAATGAGTATATAGAATCCTCCAAAAGAGTCATCTCACGTTGCAAGCAAATTGGAGTCGCAACGGTTCAAATCTGCAAAACTTCCCACAGGGTCAGAATGCGCCATTAGATTCTCCAAGATGGAACAAATCTGAGCTATCCACCAAGGTGAAAAGACTATCTTCATCGAGTCTTCAAGCCAATCTCCTACGTTTCTTCACACATGCACAACACCGCGTTTGCAAACCAAAGTCACCAAAGTCCTAGAGCTGGCGATTTTGAGCTAGAAGCATGGATCAAGCTGAGACTTCAGTGTCCAAGGCCAAACATCAATTGTAAGAACTGAAAAGCTTGTGCATGTGCCAAACTAGATCAATTACAACAAACAAGGTGTCTTCAAAGCCACACATAGCATAAAGAGGTAGACGGTGAAGCACGAAAGCTAGCGGCCTGTTTTGAGATGGACTTTTAAAGGTGGTGGTGGAAAAGTTCTTCCAGCTGGATAGAGAAAGATAGAGCACTATTGGAAGATTACCTTGGCTCATGGATTGAGTAACAAAGCCTAGAAAGGTATTGCAAAAAATAGAATTTGTGATTACAAGTTTAGGGTTGGGATTAGCCAAAAGTAAAAAGCAAAAAGTAGAATGTAAGAAAAGCTAGCTTATGTAGTCCAACAGTGTGCACATGGTGACTTGTGTCATCTAGTTTTACTAGGGCTTCCAAATACTTTGTGGGAGCAAGAGAAAAGGAGAGAGAAATGAGTATAATTATCAACCACAAGTTACGGTTAGGATTGATTAACGGAGCCTAGATGAGAAAGATATGCCAAAAAATGGAATTTGTGAATGCGTGGGTTAGGATTAGCCAAAAGTAAAAGCACAAAGAAAAGGTAGCTTATCTAGTTCAACACTGTGCACATGTTGACATGTGCCATCTACTACTAGGACTTCATAATACCCCTATGTTCCATTCTATAGGAGTCTACCAATCCAAGTGTTTGGCTGGACTAGGTGGACTAGGCATAGGTGTGTTCTAGGTTTTGGTATCGTAGGGAGTCCACCTTGGGATCCCCACAAATGAGCCCTCCATATTTACACGCACCCCCCCCCCCCCACACACACCCACCTTTTTAAGGTCATATCATTTGTGCTTCAGCGCTTGTTAGGACAACTATGGCATTCCTGAAGAAAATCCGTTTGTTCATCTATATTGCTTTTGTTATGTGCCTTAGTAAGGCAATCTACAATGTACTGAATTTGGAAGGGATGATCAAATGAACTCTCAACCCAGTGCCATGTATTGCTACAATGGGAGTCTTGTTCATTATGTAGACTGCTGTAGCAACTGCTTCAACTTGCTTCTACCGCCTCGTGGGCCTCTCCTCTTGCAAAGCTATAGCTTTCTGTTGAATTTCGAGTGGTCCCACGCGTTGGTTGACTGGTTGACTGGTTTTTCTCAGCTTTGGAGGACTTTTCGGTGATGAAACTTCTCCAAAACCTTCTCAATGCATTCCTCTCTGAAGCATGCTTCTTTTGAGCCCAAGAACTCCCATTTCTTCGCGACAAAAGTGCTTCCTTTCGCATTTTTCAGTGGAATTCTTGCTGGTCGGCTCTTGTAAATGCTCTTTCTTCATGCCTTTGCACTCCTCCTTGGCTGAGAATGCAATTGGGCATTGGCTACTATGTCCTCTTGGCGATTGAGGACTTGGTTCGAGTTTTCAGGGCTTGGTGAGTTGTGATTTTGCTGTTGCAATTTCTTTTTGCCATAAGCTATTGGTTGGCCTCGTGTGCCGCCTCTTTCTTGGCTCACAGGTGCCCAGGCGGTGCTACATGAGTCATTCTTTGGTTGGGTACTTTGCTGATTTTATTTTGGAGCTTTGAAAAGCTTTGTGAATGCCATCTGGAAACCACTCAAAGAGAGTGCAGCTGGGATGCAGTGTGATTGCATCTGGACAGCCACTGGAATTGCACTCGGAAAAGAGAATGCCTTTGGGTTGAGTCTATGGGTTAAGTGCACTTATGTGATGGTGTTCTATGCTTGAAAGCCTTGCGAAGGCTTAGTGAATTGGGGCTGCGTGCTTAGTTGCAAGGAAGGTCTCCCAGATGCAACTTGTAATCATTTCACTGTGAAATATAAAGAAATACCGAAAGGGGCGCCATGGTGTTTAGGGCCAATCGGGTGCACTTGTCTATGTTTGTTGAGCAGGGGCATTCTAGCCTTCATCCCTTTTTTAGTGGTTTTGTTTGTGAACAAATGGGTAAATGCCAAATGGTGATCATGCAATGGTTAATGGTTGTGATATATGCTTTGTGAGCTGTAAATAAGTACTGAAGTGATTAAAGGTTTAGTTCCACTGCCCTCTGAGTGATTAGAGGCTGGTTTCACCTCTACTCCTTGCAAGGGCCACCCTTGAGGAGTCTCTGAATGAACCATGAGCTTTGGTCAAAACAAAATTGAATTTCCTTATCTGAGAAGGTGCTGATCTTAATTCAGAGGCTGCCTGGTTGGCCAGATTTTATAATGAAGGCCAAGATTGGGCCAAGTTAGTGAGGGTAAGGCTAATTCCTCCAGGGTATATTTAGGCCTAGGAAGGGCAAAAAGGAGATAGTGTGGAGGAAGACTATACAAGTCCACCTCCCCACCCTTTGTACTGACTTTTTGATGTGACATCTAATCCTATCTACGGCTGCAAATCTGAAACATTCAAGGGAGAAGCACCCTCAACACATGGCAACTCAGCTGGAGTTTGAGAGGGCAACCAACGTTGTCCTTGGTGAGGTGGGTTAGGACTTTAATGAAGGGCCACATGTCAGGCATGCAGGTGCATGCCCTTCTTCCACCTACCATCTCTCTCCCCTCACCCTCATGGAGCATTCCAGACCTAGCAGAAGCACTCTTGGCGGATTTCGACTCTTTGGCTGGCCCTTGTTGCTGTTTTGCTGCTGCTCTAACTCTTCCTACAGCTCTTGCACACAAATCGAGGCAGCCGAGTTGTCGGCACGCAAACTGAGGCATTGTACGGCTGTTGGTGCGATTTTCCTAGGCAGTGTGCAGCGCATTTAATGCGATCTATACAGCTGTACAGACCTATATGGACTCAAGGTGCAGTTTTTGAGGTTGTTGTACGGACTTCTTGGCATGCATCTCGATGCAGGCACGGATCTCGAGGTGATTTGTGGCTGGTTAGAAACGAGGTTCGAGGCCTAGATCCCAAGGTCGAGGGCCGAGGCTTTGGGGTAGATCTGCAAGCCTGTGTTTGTCTTCAGCCCTTTCCTGCCTCCCTTCCGCCTTCTTTCTGTTCTTCCTCTCTTCCCCCTGAGGCTGGAAGACACCTACCCCCTGTTGGGAGGCTGGTTAGTGGATATGCATGAGGAAGGATCTTACCCCTCTGCCACGAACAACGGGTATTTGGTTATTGTCTTCTTTTTATTGTTATTTCTCATTTTGAAGTTAGCTGCAATGTTCTTTTCTTGTGTTTGGAGTCCTTTCTGGTCCCCACAGGCTTAAGTAAGCACTCAGAAGCAAAGGGTGTGCCTAGGGAAAGGCCAGAGGGATAGTGTGTTGCATGTGAAAGCCTTGAGGTTGCTTGGGTACAGTTTGCTAGTGGTTTGGATGCTTGGATGCCCTTTTTTTTTTGCAAAAAAGAGACTTCTATTAAGTAAGAAAGAAACTCGTTAGAGCAAGCTCTATGCGGAAATACAACATGCTAAGCATGTAATAAAAAACCTCAGAGGAATGAGGTAGAAAGAAACCAAGGCTGAGGTTAAAAATGCCAACTCAACCCTGTAGAAGTCTCAGCAAAGAAGGGAGAGTCTCTCCAATCTCTGAGAAAAGTAAATCTCCTAGAGGAGGCTGCTCGAGATGATCCTTGCATGGTTGCCCAAATGGCCATCAGAGTGTGTACCGTATCTGTCCAAGTATTGGCCAAGATCTGAGAAGGGTGAACCTGAGAACCCTCCAAAGCCTCAGTGCATCTGGCTCTCCAAATGTGCCATGCTGCAATGCTAGCTAAGACCTCCTATGGAGAGTCGACCGAGGAATGAGCAGCCTTGAAGAGAGTGGCCGGAACATCCTCTAGAGAGCACGACTCCACAAGGTGTCGTCGGATGTGAAGAGCCGAAGAGGAGTCAAGTCTCTCAAAAAAGACGTGGGGCCCTGAAAGAGTAAGCCAATCCACTGATCCCCAGGTCATATAGAAAGGTAGGCGAACAAAAGTGCTGAAAAGTCTTGCAATCCCCTTCCATATGATTCTCGCCTGTCGGCAATCCCAAAGGCAATGCTGTATTGTCTCCAAAGCAGAAAGGCAACGAGGGCAAGAAGGGTCAGCTCCGAACCCGGATCTCCATTGGTTTACTGCTATCCCACCATGAATAGAAAGCCAAAAGAAGAGAGTGATTTTTCTATTCCGGTGGGATTTCTAGAGCCTCTGTCAAAAAATTTTCTGCAAGTCAGCCGAAATCTAAAAGTTCTCCCAATGATGAGCTCTGGTAGGCCTCCAACCCCTACAGCTGAGCTGGAATTTTTTGGCATTACTAACCGTGTAAGGAAAGAAGGGGATGCCCTTCTCTCAGTGCTTGGATGCCTTTGGGTCAGGTCAGAAGTGGATGCCTAAGATTACCTTGCTAGTTGGATCATAATGGTGCACTTGGATTAGATGCCCAAAAGACGGGCAAAGAATTTGCAGAGAGGAAGAGTGCGGGGGTGAGCCCCTAGTGTAAAGCATTTCCATTCAGAAGCATTAAATAAATATCGAAAGGGGCGCCAAGGGCCAGTGGGTGTTTTGTGTACTGTTTTCACTGAGCAGGGGTGTTCTAGCCTCCCTATTGTTGTTGTTGAACTTTATTTCTAAGTACTGTTAAGTGATTGAAGTGACTGAAGCTTGCATTGTGGCTATTTATGAGGTTTATGACTAAGTAGACGAGGATTACTGCCCTTTAGTTTCTTGAAGGCCGGTTACACATCCCCCAGAGGAATTAGCCTTGGATGAAAACACAATGCATCGTGCAGAACAAAACCCATGGGAATAGCTGGAACTCATGTGATTATGAATGATGATCTTGCCAGGATGGATTACCAGCCGCATGGTCCCGGAGGTACCACAACCTCCAAGGCAAAGGAATATATCACATTTCCTTTTGACCCCGGTGGTATGCATGCTAAAGTATGTCCTTTTTATGGCAGGGGCCTTGGTGCCTAACCATCACCTGCAATTTTGAGGACAAAATTGTTTTTGAGAAGGGATGGATGTAATGAAGGCCAAGATTGGGCCAAGTTAGTGAGGGTTCATGGGAAGCATTGCTTGCGTTTCCATATACCCAACATCTTCGCTTCAATGAGCTGTCTTTGCAGTGCATCTCTAGTTATTCTGTCCTTGCCAAATGTGAAGAACTGAAAATCGTCTTCATTATAGCTGCTGTGTTTAGTCGCAAACAACTCCATGAGTTTATCTAATCCGTCAGCATCCCTTGGATCTAGAGTTTCACGTATGAGACAACATAGGGCTCCAAAACTTGGATGATAGCATGTAGGCCTTTTGTATTTCTTCCAAAGATGGCACATTTGCTGACACATGATGCATCCAGCCTCTGAACAGCCAAATAATCTGAGAGAGACAAATCAGGCCTGCTAGGAGCCATGTAGGCATGGTCCCATGAAATTCCCTTGTCACTGGATACACCAAAGTCCAACCCTTCGACAACAAAATAATTACACACATTGTTTGAACCTATTTTGGTAGACCAAGGAGGGGCATTGGATGAAACAACAAAATGCTAGATTCCGTTTGACCTCCATTTGCTTTGGGCTGAAAAGGGTTAGCTGTCCATGTTGTCGTAGTAGTAAGAAGACAGCGCCAACATGCACGGAGAACAAAGGCTATCAGCCATGTGCAACCCAAAGTGCATGTGCTGACCCATAGTTTTGCATTTGCATGCCATATCGACTGCATTTGAGCATCATTGAGCAAGTCGTCTCTGCTATAGTCCTCAAATACAACTAACCAAGATCCAGTCAAGCCCTCCGAAGAGTACGCCTTCTTTGTTGAAGGAGAGGCATGGCCTTGCATACATTGATATTCAAGATATGCTGCAACCAAATCTTTAACCAAATTACCATTGGCTGGTTGGATGCTTCTGCCCCTTTTCCCGCACAACATCGCAGGTTGCATGTGGCTTGAACATTAAACTTGGAAAGAAAAGGCCTAGCCATACATTCTCGTGCAATCATTTTGTTCCAAATGGCTCCTTCAAGTTTAGCTAGTTTTCGTCCAAGTTGCGGCCTGTTGGTATTGCGATAATTCTTTCTATCTTAAATGGTGCGTTGCCCTACCAGCTAGATTTAGATTTAGATGCTCGTTTGGGAGAGACTAAAATGAAATCGTTTAGACTTCACAAGCAGTTGTAGCTTGAATGAAGAGATTTGGACTACTTTTTGATTAGCCTTCTCCTTTAGTGCTAGCCTTTGTCATGGCTGAGTTTGCCCTTCACCTCCGGAGTGCCGACAGAAACTTAGTACGAAGACTTCGTATAAATGGATGCTCAAGTATGTGTGGGTGTGTGGATTTGTATGTGTGAGAGCATACTTTTATACTATGGTCTACACCCACTGTTGGGCGCTGATGACGTCAGTGGGGATGTCATAGTAGCTAGTCCTTGCTATGCATGATGGAGTTTATGGTTCTCAATCTTATGAGTGACTCACGTGAGATTGAAACTGCACTATGTTGTGTTTTTAGAGGATGAGTTTGGGAATGTTCCTGGATTCATCTAGTATCTGCTTAAGCTCTCCATATAAGGGACAATTCCCAAGATTGAAATCATTGTAGGGTTTCCAATCAGCTGATAAATGAGGTTCCATATATCCTTGTTGTGAATGGACTGAAATAGTGGCATGCACATAAGGCTGTGTAATGCATTACCCCTTGTAAAGAATTGCATCAAAAATTTCAGATCCATAGCCACAATGCTCAAATCTGGAAGTACAATGGCTTCATTCTCGTCCAGGCTTGAAAGCATGTCTATTGAGCAGCCATTCATTTCAACATCATGATTCCTTTCTATGATTACATTTTGCATGTGGGTAAGTTTACTTTGGCATATCCCTTGCTATCAAATG
The DNA here is from genome assembly GCF_047967505.1 of Dipteris shenzhenensis. Taxonomy (NCBI): domain Eukaryota; kingdom Viridiplantae; phylum Streptophyta; class Polypodiopsida; order Gleicheniales; family Dipteridaceae; genus Dipteris; species Dipteris shenzhenensis. The sequence goes on along the minus strand of NC_141621.1, from coordinate 45,450,889 downwards.
TGTGGTCTTCTATATTTTCGTCCTTTATGGAGACTATACAATGCTGGATACTCACCTCCTCAAAAACTGTCCCCTCAAAGTTTGCATGCCTAGAAGGATTGAGTGTAAGTGCATCCATATCCTTATTTCGTTCTGCATCTTAATCAATATCACAGATTTGCTCATCATTGCTCGGCGCCTCATCTATATTTTCACCCATCAGGCCTGCTTCATTGGCACTGTTATGTAGGCTAGTCTAAATATAGGCATTTCTTCCATTAGTTGTCACATTCACCTTGGCTACATAGACAAGTGCGTAATGGTTCCCTAATAGGAGATTTTGTCGTATGCTGTGACCCCTTTGTGAATCCTTGTCCAGGGACAGTCAGGCACAAGCTACGTAAGTCAGTCTCTCAGCCTTAGGTCAGGTTGGAAGATCAGTCCTTGTTCACTAGTACCCACTGGAGAACCGTACGGTAGTGTTTCCATCTTAGGTTTAGGGATAGGTTTAGGTCCAGCCTAGGATAGGAGCTCTTGGGATGATCCATGACTTGCAATGGTTGGCCACGATAGCACCAGTTATGAAGATTGCCTCTTGGGATGATCCATTTCTGGTAATCACAGACGCTAGCAATGTCGCCATTGGGACAATTTTACAGCAAGAGGATAGTTTCGGATTACAGCAGAAAGCTTAACGATGCCGAAAAGAACTATTCAGTGTGTGATAGAGAGCTCCTCGGTGTCATCCAGACATTAAAACATTGGAAGCCTTTCCTATACGGACGGACTTTCACGGTTAAGACAGATCACCAAGCCCTTAAGTGGCTTTAGACAATGCCTAGTGTGCAATGGAGCGTTCGGCAACAATGGTGGAGCCAGATATTTCAGTAGTATGGGGGAATGATTGAGTACGTTCCCAGCAAAAACGACCCTGTTGCCGACGCTCTCAGTCGAAAAGGTTCCATCTAGACCATTGAGCATGCCACTGTGCTTGAAATTAAAGGAAAGGATCTTGATAGCATGAAGGCACAGTACGCGGAGTCAGCAGAGTTTGGCACACAGTTCCAATTAGCCACGACGCTTGCTCCAGGCGACTACTCATTAGAGGATGGTTGGCTTTTCTGTAAGAAAAGATTATGTGTACTCAAAGACAAACGGCAACTGTTTCTTCATCATGCCCATGACGCCCTTACTGGTGGTCATAGAGGTATCAATGGGACTTTGGAGAAGTTAGAGCACTATTTCTATTGGCCAAAGATGCGGAAGGACGTATACGGCTATGTTCATAATTGTCAGATATGCCAAAAGGTCAAGGCTTCCCATAAGAAAACGGCAGGGTTACCTATGCCATCACCAATCCTCGACGGTTCTTTTTAGGACATAGGTATGGATTTCGTGGGGCCACTTCTAGCATCCATAGGTACGCGTAATACTCAATGTCTTACTATTGTTTATCGCTTTAGTAAATATTGTATACTTATTTCCTGTAAACAAACGGCCAGCGTTGAAGATGTAGCTCGTTTGGTTATCAAGTATTGGTATCCCATTGGAGGGTTGCCAAAGACCATCACATCCGACAAGGACTCCAAGTTTACGTCTAACTTTTGGCGAGCCTTGTTTGATAATTTTAGTACTAAGTTGCAGATGTCCAACGCTTTTCATCCGCAAACGAACGGCGAGACGGATAAGTATTATGGTATGGCATTTGATATTTTGAAATCATATTGTCATGATGCTCAAGGAAAGTGGGAGCAGTTTGTTCCGCTTGTGCAGGCCATTCTGAACGGTACCTATTCTTCGAGTATTGGTCGCACACCTTATGAAGCGACGTTTGGATGGCGGTTTACCTCACTCCTCAATCGGATGGTGTCTCCATCTCTTGAAGCCAACAAAACCACCAAATCAATGGCAGAGATTACAGAGTCCGTGAAAGCCCCATCGCCAAAGCTCAAGCATCGTATACGCGCCATGCCAACAAATCTAGACGAGATGTCCAGTATAAAGAGGAGCAATGGGTGTATTTACGTATTATAAGCAAAGATTGAAGCAGGTGGGCAAGCGATGCCCTAAGCTGTCCTTCAGGAGCTTCGGACCATTCCCTATTATTCAGAAGATCAACGATGCCTCAATGAAGTTACGCCTTTCAGACAGTTGGATTATGAACAATGTGTTTCATGTAAGCTTGGTTGAAGCCATATTTTGAACCTCCTCTGTCAGAGATTTATGATGAGCAACCACCTGAAGTTCTTGTGGAAGTTGAAGTTTTGCAGCCAGAACTGACCCTTCTTCATAAATTCAAGCAGGGTAAGGATGCAGAATCCGAGAGTTTTACACCAAGTTCTGTAATCGAGATAGCCATGAAGCAGTGTGGTTGGACGAAGATTTTTTCCCAACATTTTTCCCAGATATTGGTAGACTACTTGGAAGCAATGAACCTACCGCCAAGTTAAGAAGGAGGGAATGTCACATGCATCCTTGCACTTGGGAGCAAAGTGACACACTGGCTACATCGACACGTGCGTAATAGTTCCCTAATAGGAGATTTTGTGTTATGCTTTGACCCCTTTGTGAGTCCTTGTCCAGGGATAGTTAGGCACAAGCTACGTAAGTCAGTCTCTCAGCCTTAGGTCAAGTCGGAAGATTAGTCCTCGTTCATTAGTACCCACTAGAGAACCACAGGGTAGTGTTTCCGTCTTAGGTTATAGGATCTATCACTCCTAGATTTCACTCTCTCACTCACGCAGTAACCCTGCATTCCAACGTTGTTTACCTGCATTCTAGAAGGAAATAGCGTTGTTGACTCGGGCTGACAAAACGGGCATAGGTCGGGCTAACATGATGTCGGGCCAAGTAGGGCTTGGCCGTTAGTGAGTGGTTTTGTGAGTAGGGGGTGGTGCTAGGAGCGACAGGGAGTGTCGATCAAAGGTTCTGCTGCTGGACGATTCAATTGCTCCCGTTTGCATTGTTGGGATGTTTGGTTCTAGTCGCTAACAGTCGATGCTAGTTGCTTGTTGAATCTGCTATCATTGTTCACCCTTGTGTATTGCCAGTCACCTTGCGTTGTTGCTGATCGAAATGTGTGCTTTTGTATGCTAGTACCTTGCCCATACTGTAGTGCGGTGAAGGTACCCAAATGAACAAGTGCTATGGGAATGAGGAGAACTCACAGAGCCCTAGGAAGGTGCTCTGATACCAATGCAATGGAGGAGGCAGGGTGGATTGGAGAAGGGGATAGAGGGAAGAGAGAGGAAGAGGGAGAAGGAGTGAGAAGTGAGGAAAGGGGAAGAGGGAGAGGAAGAGAGAGAGAGAAGGGTGAGGGGAAGAGAGGGATAGAGAGAGGTTGGGAGAGAGTGAAGGCACCTCGTAGGAGGGAGAAGGGAGTAGATAGGATTAGATGTCACATCAAAAAGTCAGTACAAAGGGTGGTGGAGGTGGACATATATAGTCTCCCTCCACACTATCTCCTTTTTGCCCTTTCTAGGCCTGAAACATACCCTCACTAACTTTTTTTTGCCGAAAAAACAGTGCTAATTATATTACTTCGAGAACAAGATACAAGAGGTCAGCTTATAGCTGACGGGCTGCGTTCACAAATCGGACACAGCCCTAAAAGGTAGCAGAATAAATCATACTCTCACGGAGGGATAAGACGAGTGTGAAATGAACAGCCATCGGGTTGGTGAGTAGTGCCACCGAAGGCCCTGCGTAGTCTGCTCGAAGAAGAGGCCCTGTGTGTCCCAAGCCCGGAGGAAGCGTCTCCGCTTCTCCTGACCGGCCCGGGAGTCTCCCTGAATCTGGTCCCACTGGCCTCTGAGGGTATGAATAATCTCACTCCAAATCTCCGCCATGATCTGGGCAGTCGATAAGGAGGTGCCACCGAGGATCTGCGCGCAGCGCGAGGTCCAGATGTGCCACCCTGTAATGCTGCTAATAATCTCCCAGACTGGTTGCCTCTCTCGAACTCCTGTATCAGCCTCTGCTAGGTGCTGCGGGATGCCCTCGAGCGGCCCCCACGTCCCTGTGTGATAAGGAAAGTGAGGTCCTGCTGGCATGCCTCGAATAAGTGATGAAGACCAGGTGCGGTGCTGCACCAGCAGAACGCGCCCCAAGTGATCAATCCTAGCTCTGGTGCTGCGCGAGTAAGAATCCCGAAAGTCCACCTCCACACTTCCTGGGCGCGAGTGCAGCTCCACAGGCAGTGTTTTGGTGACTCCTCATCCGCATGGCAAATCTGGCAGCATCCGTCTTGGCCTATCTGCCTCAACCAGCTCCCCACTGGAAGACCTTTGTGGGCCAGAAGCCACAGGAAGTATGAGATCTTCTGCGGCCGCCAGCTCTCCCACAAGGCCTTCCAGAATGCCTGCAAAAAGAACCTGGAAATACCCTGTGCGTACCAGATGGGTCGCTGGGTGGGGGGGCGGCTCTGCATCCTCCCAAGAACTCGCCTGCCCAGAGTCGTGCTGTAGGCGAAGAAGGAAGTCGGCCCTTGTCCTGTCACAATCTCTGGCCACCACCACTCTCCTGGGTCCCAATCAAGCTCTGACAAGGCCCGCCCCTCCCAGAGCCAAAGACGCCAAAGCTGCATCTGGTCCTGCTCGATGCTAGGGTCGGTACGCCAGACCTTCCCCAAAAGGCCTACGACCCGAACCCTCTGCCATGGGAGTAGGGGGTCGATGAGCGCATCCTCTCTCCTGAGTCGTCCATCCCCAGACACCGCGAAGAAGGAGATAGAGGAGTCATCCATACGTCCTGCGATCACCAGTGGGATGCCACGGGGGGTGAACTGTCCCAGCCAGCGGGCGTCACCAGGCATGAGGACCTGAGGCTCAGGTGGAACCAACCAAACAGCTGGGATCGCGCCGTCGATCTCCGTGCGTCTCGCCTGGGCTCCACGTGCATCTCCAGCTGCGTCTGCAAGATCAGCCGTCTCCAGATGTCTGTACGTATCCCTCCAAACTCGAAGGGACCGGGCTGGCCCCCTCATCCAGCCGTCCCACCTGATATGTGATCTCTCCCCCAACTGAAGGCCCTCGGCATCTCTGACCTGACCGTTCCAGATAAGCGGCTGGCGATCGATCTCCTCCTGACAGCTGAGAGGGGACTGAATGAGACTGAGGCGGAGCCGCCTCCAAACCATGAGGAGGCTACGAACGAGTGGGGAACGGGGCTGAGTGAGCGGGGCGGAAGTGAAGATCCACCTGAGGGACGGTAGCCACTCTCCACCTCGGTGCGGGACACAAGAACCGACTCCCTGCTGAAGTAACATCTTCCACGTCTGCCCCCCCGGGGTCAAACCGCGGATGACAAGCTTGCCTAACAAGGCCTGACTCTGAAGCTCTGGATCGATGACCCCCAGGCCACCCTCAGCCTGCGGAAGAATGACTGTCTGCCAAGCAACCTTGGCTCTGGTATCTCTAAGACCATCCTCCCCGAACCAAAGGAAGTTCCGAACCAACCTCTTGAGCTGTGCCACACTGGATCTCGAGAAGCACCAGCAGGAAGCCACATACCAAGCCGTGGCTAGGAGGATCTGGTTAACTACCAGGGCACGACCTGCAAGAGAGAGCTTAGCAGTGCTGCAGAAAGCCAGCTTCCGTCGGATGGAGTCTAGCACCGGGAGAAACTGCTGAGCTGGCGTGATGTCTAGGCCAACCTGAAAGCCAAGGTATCTAGCTGTCTGTCCCCGTGGAATCCATCTGAAACCCAGAAATCGCCCCCACTGAGAACACGCCCCAGGGTCTGTGAGAAAACCAACTGATTTGTTCCAGTTGATTTTCGCACCAGCGGCCGAGCAGAAGACCTCCAGGGCCATCCGCACCCTCTCTATCATCCTCTCATCGTCCTGGACATAAAGGGCTGTATCATCTGCGTACTCCGAGTCCAAAAGCTCCGTGTCCTCCCGGAGTGGAAGGCGAACACCCCTGATCCCTGTGGACCTCGCCCGAAGGTAGTAAGTCATGGCCTCGGCGAAGAAGAGAAACAGGTAAGGAGCAAGGGGGCAGCCTTGACGCACTGATCTCTCCAAGCTAAAGCGCTCACCCATCCTGCCTCCAATGATGACCCTGCTAGACGCTGTCCTGTACAAAGCTGAGATACCCTGAATCCAACTTGCCGGGAAACCTAGCCGCTCCAGAGTCCCCTCCAAAAAGGACCAGTCCACTCGATCGTAGGCCTTCTCGAAGTCGAGAAGTAGAATGGCAAGGTGTGATCCGCTGTGCTGAGCCCACTCCGCCGCCTCTGAAAAGGTGAAGACATTATCCAGGATACTGCGATCCTGGACAAAGCCTGTCTGAGTGTCATGGATGAGGTCTGGGAGTAGAGGCCGAACTCTGGCGCTGATCATCTTGGCGAGGATTTTGTAGGCAGTGGTAAGGAGAGTGATCGGACGCCACTGGCGGATCTCCTGTCTATCTCCTCCCTTCGGGATGAGGCAAATCAGTCCCGAGGAAAGGCTCTCTGGCATCTGACCACTGCTGAAAATCCCCTGCAGAGTTGCAAGGAGGGGCTGATGGATCTGGTCCCAGAAGGAGGTGAAGAATGCCCGGGATAGCCCATCCTCACCTAGGCATTTCTGTTCGTCGATGGCCATCAAGGCCTCCAACATCTCATCCATGGTGAACGGTGCCAACAACGTCGCCTGCAATCTAGGCTGGACCAGGGATGGAATGTGCCTCCACACCTCCTCACGGGCACGACTAGCACGAGGGGCAAGCGGCTCCTGCTGGAAGAGGGTCCTGTAGAAGTCAGTGGCCAACCCCAGGACCTCCCCCGGATCCGTAACGATGTGACCATCCGCTGTCCTGAGACTCCGAAGCTAATCACCTGTAGCTCTCTGGCCATGCGTCCTGAAGAACTCCGTGCACATCCGGTCACCCTTCCGAGCCCAGAAGGAGAGAGAGGCGTGATAGGAAAACTCTGAGCGACGCTGGAGTGTCTCCTCCAGAAGGGCTCTGGCTCGAAGGGCCTGGATCCGAAGCTCCTCCGAGCCCGGGGAAGCCTACTGGAGTCGTTGAATGGAGGCGAGGTCCCTCCGAAGAGCTCTCTCTCTGCCCCACCAATCCTGTCGAACCTGTAGGGCTGCGAGCTGGCAGATTTGGCTGGACTCCTGCAAAGCCTGCGCAACCGAGTCAACCAGATCCACGCACTCGCCCCAGTCTCTGTCCCAAAGACTGCAAATACTGCTGCGCACGTCCACCCTCGAGAAAATGGAGTCGGGAATCCTGCATGACCGGGGGGGAAGGGTCTGGGCTGTCGAATCTAATGATAGGAGCACAAGCGCATGGTCGGAAAGTGTCGTCCCTGGAACTATACCCGCGTGACCGCCTCTGCTGATGGCCCAATCACTGACATAAAATCTATCAAGCCTCTCTAGGAGTCTGCCTCCTTCCCTGCGGAAGCCCCATGAGAAGTCCAGGCTCCCGTGCCAACGCCGGAAGGACGGGTCTCTCCAACTGTCCCTCCCTCCTGTCGCGAAGATGAAAGAGTCCCAAGCTGACTGCTCTGCCTGAGCCATACCTGTGAACTCGCCTGTTGGTCCTCCAAGGTCTCCAGATTGTTGAAGTCACCTCCAACAATCCAGGAATCCATGTCTGGAAGAATCCCTGTAAGTGTCCTCCAGAAGGTGGCTCTGCATCGGAGGTCTGTGGGAGCATAAATGTTGAGGATTCCTATTTTGGATCCCTCCAAATCCAGGCCTACCCAAAGGGCCCGGCCTGGGATCAACGTGCCATGACCGAAAACTCCCTGGGCTAACTGCTTGCACACGGAGGTACAGACTGTTGGAATATGGAAAAAGAACTAGAACTAGAAACTGGAAATGGAAATGAGATGACAAGACTGAAAGATAAGAAATACCTTGAGAAGAGTGTAGACAAGACACAAGCTAGACAGATAGATTAGAATGATGTGACCCATTGAATATATGGGCCAAAGTACAAGACATAATGCAAGAGTGTTTATGGGATAATTGTAGAAGTGCCACATGGCACACACTCAAGACATAAAGACTAGACTTAGACTTAGACTAGGAAATAGTACACTTAGTGTGCACTTATCTCCAACACCCTCCTTAAGTGGACACTAGGAGTAAGAAAGACAAGACTAGAGGACAGACATAAAGACTGATAGACTGAGAGACAAGATAGAAGACATGACAGACAAAAGATCCTGAGACACCCCTCCTCAAGTGATATCCTCATATGGGTCCACAAGGGTAGGGACAAGATGGATCTAAAACATAGTCGGATTGATAGACAAATAGACAGACAGACAAGACTAGATAGACAGAAGACTGACTATAGACAAATAGAAAGACCAAGACACTAGAACCCCTTGACCTACATCATCGGTGGTCAAGGTGGTAGACAAAACATAGAAGTAATCAGAAAGCCCATTTTTCATCATGTAAGGAAGGAACAGCAGGATCAGCTGATGGAGATGTTGCAGCAACATGGGCTGAGGTAGATCCAGGAGCTGATGTAGAGGTTTTGGAGTAGCAGTCCCTCTCCCGGTGATTATCACGGCCACAAATGGTGCATGGATGAGCCTTGAAACAGTCCTTCTCCAGATGATTAGTCTTCCCACAATGGGTGCAAGGCTTTCTTACCTTAGAACTGCCTTTCTTTGCTAAAAAGGCAGTGTCAGTTACCTTGCGTTGTTGAGTTCTTTCTTCCTCTTGGAGAGCATTGATGATACCCTCAAGAGAAGGATTATTATGATACTTGAAGGTAGTGACAAGAGTAGCATAGGAGTCAGGTAAGCTTTTGAGAAGCACGGCAATAGCAATATCTTCGGAGATGGGAGACTTGACTGACGCAAGCTGAACCATAAGACTGCGAAGATAATTAACATGAGAGGCTATAGTAGCTCCTTCCTGCATATGTAGATCAAAGAGTGAGATCATAAGTGCAATTTTAGAGTTTTTAGATCGGGCTCCAAAAAGAGTATCCAGAGTGATCCATGCTTGAGGAGCAGACTGTATGTCGGAGATGTGATGAATGTAATCATCTCCAAGGCCAAGCAATATGATAGCATAGGCTTTGTCGTTCTTGGCAGTAACAATTTGCTCAGATGGACCTTCGGGGGCATCACGGTGAACAATGTCCCAAAGGCCTTCTTTCATAAGATGGCACTTGAGTTTGATCTGCCAAGTATGAAAATTGGACCCATTGAATTTGTCGATAGACATGAGAGAATGAGAGGAGGATGCCATGTGGGAAGGTCCATGTGGGAAGGTCTTACCTCTTGCTAGGATGCAAGGGCAGTGTCTATTCCCTTACAATATTGTAGAAATAAATGAGAAGAAGAGATCCTAGAAGCCAGTTCTCTCACCACTTTGTCAGGGCCATAGCATATGACAGCCCATCGAAGCAGGAGGAACCAGCAGTTTGCAGATATGAGGATTAACAAAGACTGCTCAGCAAACTGAAAGAGACAATGTACAGTACCTTAGCAAGAACTGAATGCAGGTTGGGCAGAGATAAAAAAACTTCAGCTCCTCCTTTATTTCGAACAGAAAAGGTACGGGCAGCAGCTTCAAAAGTCAGGGCAGAAATGGCAGACAGATCTGCAGCAGTAGAGGCCACCTGAACTGGGACAACGGGTGCAGGTACAGATTCCGTACAGTCGTACGGACTGTACGGACTGTACGGAAGCTGACGAAGACGGCGTACGGCGGTCGTACGGAGAGCAGAGCGCAGATCTACAGCGCAATGGTGCGCAGATCTGCAGCGCAATGGTGCGCAGATCTGGAAGAGGGATGGCGAGCAGATCTACAGCGGCAGCAGGGTCAGCAGCGTGGAGAAGAGGGGCGGTGCGCAGATCTGTTGATGACAGCAGGTTCTGCGCAGATCTGGCGCTCAGATCTGGCAGAAATGATGCGCAGATCTGGAGCGCAGATCTGGCGCAGATCTGGAGCAGGAACACACAGATCTGAGAAAAAGGCAGACTGCAGCGGGGGAGAGTTCTGAGAGAAGACAGACTTGAGGGGAGAGAAGAGGGAGAAGAGGGATCAACCTAGCTCTGATACCATGTTGGAATATGGAAAAAGAACTAGAACTAGAAACTGGAAATGGAAATGAGATGACAAGACTGAAAGATAAGAAATACCTTGAGAAGAGTGTAGACAAGACACAAGCTAGACAGATAGATTAGAATGATGTGACCCATTGAATATATGGGCCAAAGTACAAGACATAATGCAAGAGTGTTTATGGGATAATTGTAGAAGTGCCACATGGCACACACTCAAGACATAAAGACTAGACTTAGACTTAGACTAGGAAATAGTACACTTAGTGTGCACTTATCTCCAACACAGACACCCCCACTCCTCCCCTGTGCGCCGATCGAGGGCTCCCAATAAGTGTAGGAACGTCCAGGGAGAACCTTCCCGCAGCTACGGGAATGAGCCGCAGAAAGCTTGTGCTCCTGGAGCAGAAGTACATCCAAACGACCAATCACTGCAGGCTGAAGTTCCTGTCGCAAAATGAGCTTCCTGGGACCACGGGTGCCAGAAGAGTGAAACCCGTTCACATTCCAGGATACGAGGTGTAGGCTCATGGAGAGGGATGGGAGGCTGCGAACAACTGTCTGCTCGCGGTCGAAGTCGATGAAGAAGCAGACATATCGGAATGGAGGCGCTGCTGCTTATGAGAAGGTTTGGAGGGGGAGACGGGGTCGTCCTGCCCGTTCTTCAACACCTTCAGCAAAGGCGAGAGGCCTTTGGTGCCATGAGCAAATGCTTTCTCGAGCTAGCTCGAGATCTCTGAAGTGGTCATCCCATAGAAGGTTCGGAGTTTCTGAGGGGACCAAGCTCTGACATCCTAGGGGAGGGGCCATGACAGGGGAGGTCTGAGGATCACATTCAGTCGGAAGCGTTTGGCGGCGCAACGCCACCGCAGGCGCACATCGCCCCGGACGGGCCTATCCAGGAGCAAACCTGGGCGTGTGTCTGCTCTCTGAGAGCCTCCCAAACCGAGTCGTCTGTCCAGGTCTCGGTGCCATCGCTGAGGAACGTGAAAGCGAAGCTAGGGCCATCCCTAGGGGCCAAGGCGGCAATCTTCCCATCCGCCCCTTTGCGGAGCAGGAAGATACTGATGTCGAGACAAGCCGGGAAGGTCCCAAGGTCGGCCACATCCAAGTAGTCCCAGGGGCCAGATCTGTAAAAGTCTCGAGGAAGCTCTCTCTCCTAAAGCTGATCAGAGTCTGCCATTGAGGGGCTAGCGGATAGGGAAGCCTGCTCTAGTGGTGGTGTAGACTCCGGGTGTCCTGCCAGCGGGGGGGGAGGGGGAGGAGGCTGAGGGGTAGGCGACTCGGACTCCACGGAGGCGACTAGCGGAGGAGGTGGAGGAGGAGGAGCGGGGGCTGCCCTCGGCTGGGAAGCCGACGGTGCAGCTAACTCTGTAGGAGAGTCGAGGGGGACCGGGGGGGGGGGATGGGGATGCATCTGGAACTGGGGCTGAGAGGGAGGAGGAGGAGACTGAGGAAGAAGAGGCGGGGGCTGAAGCTGCGGGTCGGGCGAAGGGGGGGGGAAACTGGGGAAGGGGCTGGGACTGAGTGGAAAGGGGCGGGGGAGCGGGAGAGAGGGGGATCTGAGGCTGTGAAGGGCGGGCTGCCGTCGAAGAAGAAGCTCTCCCAGGTCCCTGGGGCGGCTGCCTGTCAGGTCTTTGGGGTGCTGCTGCAGGAAGGGTAACCTCTGCCTCCTTGCCTTTATCCGAAATCTTCTTGTTCTTTCCTCTTTTCCTTCTAACCTCGGTCCAACCGCCCACTAACTCTGGACCGGACTCCGGCTGCCTCGGCTCCTCCTGACGTGGCTGTCCGGGGGGGGGGCGGGGGCGGAGGGGGCGGGGGGGGGTCGAGACGAGCTGGCGAAACGTGGATAAGCAGCCGCCAAGTGCCCAAAGCCGTGGCACCTCAGGCACTGACCTGGCTGTTCGGTGACTATCATGCTCTGGGTGATGCTGCCGGCATCTGTCACGATCTCGATCACTGCAGGGAGAGTCGCAGGATCTGCCATAGCCACACGGACTCGGGGGGCTTCTGCCGTAGTCACCGCGTCGGCGAAAGTGTCGTGCATAACCCAGCCAAAGTGGGAGCCCAAGTCCCTGACAATCGGCCGCAGCTCAGCAGCAAGACCTGGAAAAACTAGTGTCACTGGGTGGCGAGGTATACGGAACCGAACATCAAAATCCGCTGCGCTGAATCCACGGTACCACGGGACTATCATGATAATCTTTCCATCCACCGATGTGGGGGAACCGGCAATCAGGTTGCTCGCAGCTTTCTCATTGGAGAGTTTGAGCCAGAAGATGCCCCTTCCCATAAGGGCCACCTCCTCAATATGGCCATCCTCTAGCAGGAGAGTGGACTGGAGCCAGTCCCTGATGGCTGATCTGGAGGGAGAGTGTCCAATGACTCTACCGTAAACAGAGGTACGGGCAAAGTCAATGGCAACCTCCTGAACACGAGATGATTGTTGCTCTGTCAGGATAACGCGGTAGGCATCTGGAGAGGGAGGGTCCGACTGGGCCTCCGGATCCGGGCAGGGAGCCGCCATACCGCCAAGACTAACTGCAAGCTTCCGATGAGGAAAAGGCTGCCACCCAAAAAAGGGGGGTCGAAGCGGGAGGGTGGAGCCTGGGTGTGGAGAGGACGGTTGCGGAGGCGGAAGGTGGAGAGAATGGAGGGCGGAGGACGGAGGGGCGAAACGGAAGGCTGGGAGGCGGGGGTGACGCGGGGGGAGTGGGGGCAGAGAGTTGGTGAAGTGAGGAGGCGGCGGAAGCGGGGTGAGGCGGGGCGGGGCGGAAGGGAGGGGGTGGCGGGGTGGAGGAGTGGAGCGGAAGGGCAGGCGAGGCGGAGTGAGGGGGCGGGGGGTTCGGGGGGCGGGGGGCGGGGTGGAGGGTGCGGGGTGCGGGGAAGACGGGGGCGCGGAAGGGCGGGGGGGGCGGGGTTGGGGTGGCGAGGGGCGGAGAGGTGAAGCGGGGGGCGGGGAGAGCGGAATGGAGGCGGGGGGGGGCGGGTGAAGCGAGGGGGGTCGGGCGGGTGAGGCTGAGCGGTGAGAGGGGGGGTGAGGTGAAGCGAGGGGGGGTTGCGTGAGTCGAGGTGAGGCGGAAGGGGGCGGGATGGAAGGGAGCGGAGAGGTGAGGGGCGGCTGAGACGAGGGAGGGGGGGGAGAGCGGAGGCGAGGGGCGGCGATGGAGAGGCGAGGTGGGGGGGAGCGGAGGGACGAGGTGGAGGGGAGCGGAGAGGCGAGAGAGCGGCGAGGGGGGTGAGAGCGGAGGCGAGGGGCGCAGCGAGGTGGGCGGCGGGTGAGGGGGAGGGGGGGCGGGGGGCGAGGGCGGAGGGGCAGGGGGTGGGGGTGGTCGAGGCGAGGGGAGGAGCTAGGGGGGGGGAGGTAGAGCTAGCGGTAGGGGGGGAGGGGAAGCTCATACCCTCACTAACTTGGCCCAATCTTGGCCTTCATTACAGATTTTCTGTAGAAACGTAGGATGTACAATTTTAAATATTCAGATTAACTTGCTTGTTCTAGCTGCTAGCCACAAAATGGAAAGTGTCCCTTATCTTAGTGAAAAGGTAATATGGCTTGGAATTCGATTGGCATTTTTGGTGGTAGATGAAGTGGGCAGCATTACAATGGCAAGTGCTAACCAAAGGTGGAAAAAGACTTTTCGATTGCCACATTCAACATGTCTTGCTGAATGTTTAGGAGTTCTGATTAGATTAAAAAGATTAATTATATGTACAGTACTTGCTTCTTTTAATAGTTCACCTCTGAGCTTTTCAGATTCTAATCTTATCCTTAACGTTCATTTCTTATGCAGGAGTTTGAGTTGCAAAGGGCTTAGGCTTTTATCCGGTGCTTGTTGTTTGCCTCATCCTGAGAAGGTAGAAACAGGAGGCGAGGATGCCTATTTTATATGCCCGGACAAACAAGTGGTTGGAGTTGCTGATGGTGTTGGAGGTTGGGCTGATGTGGGTGTTGATGCTGGGAAATATGCTCGGGAGCTCATGAACCAATCTTTGATAGCAGCTCGGCAGGAGCCTCGTGGTTTTATTGATCCTGCCCGTGTGTTGGAGAGAGCCCATTCCAAGACTACTTGCCAGGGATCATCCACAGCTTGCATTCTTGCTCTTTCAGATTATGTAAGGGTCTTTTGCATATGTCTCTTTCGATCCACATGGAATGCAATACATTGGACATCAAAGTTGAGACAGTCATTGTGGAATTTTTTTTACAGGGTTTGCAAGCTGCAAATTTGGGAGATAGTGGCTTTCTTGTTGTGAGGAATGGTCGGATGGTCTTCAAGTCTCCTGCACAGCAGCACAAGTTCAACATGCCATTTCAGCTGGAAAGTGGTGGCAGCGACCCCCCTAGTGCTGCAGAGGTTTGTTACCATTGAGCTAATACTCTGTTCCCTCCAGTCTTTTTGTGCACTTAGGCATACTCATGCATGTGTAATTTTTCTTGGGACAATCAGAAAAACATATCGTGACCCTCCAAAACTTAATTTTAAATTTCATGTTTGGATATAATTGTATATCATGTTTGGATATAATTGTATAGAGATAGGCTGACAGATTTCTTATATGAACTGTGGAGACCAAAAGATATAAAACCTGGGAAAGTCTTCTGCTGTGCAGATCTAACAATATAGGTGCATTCAGGCAGCTCCACCCAAATGCTCGGGGGAGCGACATAGGAAGTATGGTAGAAATCAGGTCCTAGTGGTGTCAAACCAAAAGAGATCCTGTTTGATGATCAGTTTCACTCATCTTTCAGTCTCGTAATTTTGATAGGAGTTGCCTAGAAACACGCTCTATTTTTACATTTAAAATACATAAGTATATAAAGTGCGTATACATAATTATTAATATATAAAGTCCATCAATTATATGGACTCTCTCTCTCTCTCTCTCTCTCTCTCTCTCTCTCTCTCTCTCTCAACTCCCCCCCTTCAAAACTGCCCTCTCTCTTCCCCCTCTTCACACACATATGCATGCACACAGTCACGCGCGCACACACTCAAACTATAGTGTACGGTGTACGTACACATGACAAATGAATAAATTAAGACGAGGAAAGAGAGTGAGTGAGACCTTTCCCAAAATGGAAAAGATACGAGGGAGAACTAGTTGGTTGTCCAAAACAGCTAGCCTGTACTTCCAAAAGCTCCAAACTCTTCAATAGGGGACAAAGACGTACAATGTCTACAAAGGACACACCCAATGTCTCCGAGAGGCAAGGGAAGGACAGGCTTAGCAGAAAGAGGGAGGATGGGGAGCAAAAAATATGAAGAGGGGGGAGGGAGCAAAAACTAAAAAAACAAAATCAACACCCCCCCCCCCCCCCCGGTTCAAAAAAGAAGAAGAGAGAAGTTGGAAAGTGGCATGTTTCACGAATTTCGAATAAACGTTACGTCGCGTTTCAACTTGGCGAAACACGTTTTTTGGTCACTATGGTACTTTTTGTGTTATGTTGTGAATTCTGTATACCAATATGAAGTTCCTCCCACGTGGCTAATTTGATAGGGCTAGAGCCAGCCATGGAAGCTTGGTCTGATTCTATGGCAAGCTGCAGGAAAGGGCTTCTACAAAGGAATCGGAAGAGGAGGATGATTTGTAGGTGCTCAAATTGAGGCAAGCGTAAACCCTTGTAACCTCTCTCTCATATTGTGGCTGCATAGGTGGCCGTTGGCCAAATCAAGGTTTGAAATAGGAGGGATATACTTGATGCCTTGGAAGTGTGCTTGGAGACATCAACATTTGAACTTTGATAGTGTGCGCTCTTCTGAGGAGGGACTCCGAGCAAGTCATGGTCCCACAAGCTCAATCCCCATAAGAAATTAGAATATATCACCTTAACTTACAATCCCCGAAATGTGAACGAGTATCCTTGCAAGCTTGCATTGGAGTTTGAAATCGTATACGGCAAATTAGTCAATAATACTCTTGACAAGTGCCTCTCCTCCACTTCTCTTTGACCTTAGTTGTTAAGACACATAAGGTACAACTTCAAAAACTCTTCTGAATGCAAAAGTAAAACATATGGAGATATATGAAGGAATATGAATACATACGCAAATTGTGCATACTACGATGTAAACTGTATAAACAAGTAACAAGTTACAATCCACAATCTAGATTCTAGATTTTGAAGGTCGAAACTTTCAAGGCTCAAGAATCACAACTTAAAGTTGAGAGTGTAAATATCAAGATAAAGACTTAAACAATGTCACATATAATTCACATGAATAATGTTAAGTAAACTCACAACCGTAGTAACTTGCAAGTATTGTCAAGATCAAGAGAGTGATTGCTAACAATGTCGAAATGTGTTGATGACGTCTAAGTAGAGTCTGTGACAAGTCACAATTGCACTGTGACTTAATGGTCATCTCTTCAGTCTGGATCCAGACTCTCCATTAGTGGTTGAGGGGGATCTGCAGCCCATGGCTGTGTTGCAGTCCTCCAGCCCACAGCAGTAGTTCAGACAGTAGATCAGTCAGCAGGTCAGAATATGCTGTCAGTCTGTACAGTGGCCGACATCAGCACAACAGGACACCAGGCAACAGTCTGCAGACAGGTGCAAACACCGGGAGCAGTCACGGGCTGCCATGTGGCAGGTTGGGTGAGGAGCCACGTCAGTAACTCGGCAGCCAGCAGGGAAGTTGGGTGCTACATGAAGTTGGGCCAGTCTGTGGCCCGAATGGGTCGGCCAATATTCATCCCTATTCCTATGAAACAGCAGTCCTCCCTCATTTCAGCCTCCCCTCCTTCAGCAGGAGACTTCCCCAGAGCAGCAGCATCAGCAACAGGAGACGCTGTCCATGCAGCATCTCCAGATAGCTTCACAACAGTTTGCACAGTCCTCCCAGCAACCACAGTAGATGCAGTAGCCCCAAAAAGCTCTCGCAGCTCCAGTAGCAGCAGACACAGAAGCCTCTATGCTGTAGTCATTACAGCATAGCCTCAGCCATAGCCTCGGCCATGAATAGCCTCACAGCCTCAGCTTAGTCCTTGCAGTGGGTATCAGACGCCCTCTTCAATGAGGAACACTCACACATTACAGGGGGGGATTACTAGTGATTGTCAGGACCCCACAGAAGTATATGGTAGCATAAAACATGATGTCCACAGTTCTCTCTCTCTCTCTCTCTCTTCACAGTCAGCATTCAGGACAAGCACTGCTAGTGAGAGAGTAATTCAGAGCCCTTGCTTGTTACAACTATACCCACTTCTACCCCCTTCTCCTGCTGGTTATTCCGCCCTTCTGTGTTTTGATAAAATTCATTCATGCTTTCTGGAGTTGAAACCCTGGCTTGTCTTGTAAGTAATTTTCACTGAGATTCGAGGTGCAGAAGTTTGTGAATGATTGCACAGGTTGAATATATTGACTAGGTGCAGAAGTTGAGTGGTGGCGCTGGGGGCTGAAATATTCAAGAACAGATAATCACTATGTTACAACCTTTCAGCCATCCTTTCTTGTATTTAGCAAAAAATACAGCATTTTCCTTGTTGGTTAGTGCAATTGTCCTATTTAATTTTTATACGAATTATCTACCTGTAAGCAAGTGCATTAATCACTAGGACTCCCAGCATGGCAAGCTGCCTGGCTTCCATCGTAATCTTTAAAGATTGCCAATGGGCATATTAGATGGTTGGAGGTCTTGCTTGTCTAGCAAACTTGGAGAGCAACTCAGCATGTTATTCGATGTAGTACTCTCTAAAAGAGTTGGCCAAGGAAAGCCTCTTTTGATGTGTGTATATCTGCCTTTCTGGATGTCTAAGAGCGCATTTTTGGTTACTGGTTTAGGATGAACTATCAGAGTCTACAGCAAATAGAATACTGTACATCTTGCCTATGAACAGCTTCTACAAGCTCCCTGCCTATGTATTTGGATTGGCCTTTTGGCACTGACAGGATGGTCGTAAGTTTAGATGTTTGAAGTTCGAGTTATCTGCATGAGGTAATAAGAGGGATCTTTGTGTCCCATATGTAAAAAATTGGATTGATCTCTTTTGTGGTTCAAGATGTGGTGTTTCTAGAATTGCTTAGGTTGGCATACCTCTTGGCTCCAATTGTAGATAACAAGTTCCTTGCAAGTAACGTTAATTAAATGGGGTTAGCTTTGTGTATCCAATGAGACTGCCATACTTCTTCAGGCTGATTCTGACCTTTGGTTCCCATTTTTACAGTGGAAAACTATATTATTTTCTAAGATGATGATGACTTGATACTGCACCAAAAATCTCAGCATGTTCTGAGGGAAAGGTCTGTAAGGGATTGTTTTGAACTGACATGTGATGCTTTGTGCAAATTGTGCTGCAGGTCTTCACTGTAGAGGTTGCAATGGGGGATGTTATCGTTTCTGGCACAGATGGACTGTTTGACAATTTGTATGATACAGAAATGACGACTATTGTGGTGCAAGCAACCCGATCTGGTCTGAACCCTGACATGACAGCACAAAAGATTGCAGCTCTGGCAAGACTGCGGGCACGAGATTGCAACAGACAGACTCCATTTTCAACAGCTGCACAAGATGCTGGTTTTCGATTCTATGGTGGTAAAATGGATGATATTACGGTGGTGGTGTCATATGTTACAAACTCTAAAGTCACTGCAGAGTAACCTGATGGATTTAGTAGGTGCCTTCATGTCTGTGCATCCTCTGTGATGGAGGAAGCATGAAAGATGTGTAAAGAGGATACCTACATATGCCTGGGATGGTCAGTTGAATTCCTTGTGCTCAGGATGGGAAACCCAACTGGGCCAAAGGGGCGGAGCCTGTTGAAGATCCAGCTGGTACGCTGTGGTATGAGCCTAGCTATCATGAGAAAATATAGGAAGATGTGGCTAGTATATTCAGTGTGTGATATACAAATCGGGAGCATGCCGAGGAGTTGGTAGTTGCTGGTGGAAGGCTCTACCAAACCAAAAGATCATAATGTTATCTCAGTTTTCTATCATGGCCTTCCATTGCAAGAAAGAGAGCCATGAGACTGAATCTGGGTTTTCCTTGTATTGTATTTTTATTCTTGTGCTTATGCGAGTTTTTCATTCTTTGCTTACTTGATGTTCCCTTTACAAGTACCGACCTTTTTTTCCTGTGTTGCTTTCCTAGTATATGTGCTCAGTAAGGAGTCAACGAGTCGTCTTGTAAGCATTGCAGAGCATTGTGTGGTTAGTGTTTTATAAAATGTGCTATGACAAGGAATTGCATGATCTGTCACCTACTGCTTGAACCTGTATGCAAGCTTGTATGATTTATGCCTCAAATAATTTTGACAGTAGCCACATTTCAATAAGGTGAGGAAAATAAAGGTGAATGGATGACAAAATGAAGATTCTTGTGACCATTCATCAAGTGCCTTCTAGATATTGAAATGTGGCTTGCATCACGTTGAAGTGCATGATGGCTATTGCCTTACAACAGTCGGGGAATCTATCCTCCATCTTTGTCGAACTACTGAAATAAACAAAGCAAACATTTGGAACTCTGCATGGTTCTTTTGCATCTTTGCATCATAGCATTTGCCGTAAAAGTTAGCTGTCTTCTCAGCAACAGTACTGTTATTCTGTGTTGAAATGTACAATGGCCATTTTTCTTTCTACGGCAATGTTAGGTAATCTCTTTTCCTAGCCTATCAAAATTGGAAGGACTGCATACGAGCACTTAAACCATTATAAATAACCCAAGAACTTCCAACACAGAACTCTGAGCAGGAGCTTTCACATATCTGCATGATTGGTTTTGGAGATTGATAGTGCGGATGGCTTCTAAATGTTGCAGTTACCCTTTAGGCCTGTAATGTTCTTGTAATAGAGCAAAGCCTTGTGGGTCAAGCTTGTAGATGTTGCAGTCAGCCTTTGAAGGAGCTATTTTGTGAACATTTTTGGCCTTGCAAGGGTCCCAAGGGATGACTTGGTTAGTGAGTTGCTAATCAGGGCCATAGTTTTGAAGTTAGTTCATTTGGTCAATTTGACTTTGCAAATTATGGTTAATATAAGGTTTAAATGTGGGTTAGTAGAAGTGTAAGGGCTTCTAATGTGTTTAGGGTTTAAGGTTTTTGTTTGCTTGTGTTTAGGGTTTAAGGTTTTTGTTTGCTTGTGGAGGTCCTAAATGTTTTTGTCTTTAATCCTAAAGCTTTTGTCTTTTGTTAGGTATTTCTCTCTAAAGATGGAGGCTCTCCTTGTCTCTTGTATGACATCACATTTATATTACTCTTGCTAAAATAGACACATCCTTACTTTTATTTAATGGCCCATCCACCACACTCACACACATACACCTTTTCATCTCTTTTCTCTCCCCTTTTTCACTCGTCTACCTTTTCCGATATTCCTTCACCTTCACTTGCTTTTTCTCTTTTCTTTTCCTTCCAATTTACACCTAATGTTTTCTTTCTGAAATTATTCGAAATATTTATCGAGCTACTTACACTTGGACTTATAATGACACTCCAAAAGGCAGGGCCATAGTGGGATCCCCACTTTGTCTTGTTACATTGAACTTCTGGCTATTGAGGTCACTTGTACAGAGGGCAAGCAGCAGGGTTAATTTTTTTTGTGAATAGTACAAAGAGAGATTATAGTGGAGTCGCTTTTTGAGAAGAAAAGGGATGTTGTTTGCAAGCAACTTCATGTCAGAATTACAATGGAAACAAAGCAACAAGATTGAGTAGATGGAAGAGCAAGATGTTAGACAACGTCCTTGACACCATTTTTGTGAATAGTACAAAGAGATTATAATGGAATCGATTTTTAAGAAGAAAAGGGATGTTGTTTGCAAGTAGCTTCATGTCAGAATTGCAATGGAAACAAAGCAACAAGATTGAGTAGATGCAAGAGCAAGATGTTAGACAACGTTCTTGACACCATTGATATGCTATCCTTCACTATGTTAATTGGTGTGTTGTCTTATCAGCTAGATTATCTAAGCATTTTTTGCTTAGATTGCTCATTTGAGGAGACTCAAATGAAATCGTACAATCTTCACAAGCAGTTGTAGCTTGAATGAAGCGATTGGACTACTTTTTCATTAGTCCTTTGTGCTAGCCTTTGTCACGGTTGATTTTCCTTCACCTTCGTACAAATGGATGCTTAAGTATGTGTGGGAGCATATGTTTATACTATGCTCTACACCCATCGTTGGGTGCTAATGACATCGGTGTGGATGTCATAGTAGCTAGTCCTTGCTATGTGATGCAATTTATGGTCTTCAACCTTGTGAGTGTCATGAGATTGAAACTGCTTTGTGTTTTGTTTTTAGAGGATGGGTTTGGGCATGTTCTCAGATTCATCTAGATATATTTAAAAGGGAATCTTAAAATGGGTATTGATGTTATGTATTCCAAAAGACAAGATGAGGTTTAAACATTACGTTTTTGCAACCGAACCAATCATCTCAAAACTCATTACTATTGATGAGAAGGCAACTCCTTGGCATAGACATATAGATCGACGATTTTAAATGACAAAGAGAAGCTCAAGCAGTATCGATGATTAAGGTCACATTAGCCTCATGACGACCTAGCCAAATTGGACACATTATTCTTATAGCCTAAAGCAAGGAGTGTAGACCCAAGAAGTAAGATGGTTCCACTATGAAAAAGAAGACACCTCTTTCAATCGCTACTTCAAAAGAATATGTTGCGACAAAAAAGCAAGTGGTCCTAGTCCTTCAATGTGATACGTTTAGCGTATGGTGAGTCCACTCATATCATAGTACATATAGCAATACTAAAGTATGAGAATTGTTGTAAACCTCCTACTTGCTATTGAAGTTTTTTCACCTCCAAATTCTCAATAATGTGGCTATAACTTCTTGATTGGTGTTCAAATATGATTATATTTATACTCAAAACCATTAGAAAACATTGTTTGAATGTGATTTTGTGAATGAAAGTTTGACACCTATTATTTTGGCCGGAAACAAGGATTGAATTTTGATTAGGTATCTCAAATTTCTTGAGTCACTTTTGCTCAATCTTTAGGTGGTTTCCATTGGTATATGCTTGGGCTTGCATTTTAGCATATTGAATATCTTTGGATGTGCTTTGTGACTATATCGTCAAACTTTTTACACAACATGTCTAAGCAACCATGCATTATTAGCCTTAGATTTGACATGTTTCTTAGATGATGCCAATTGATTGATTTCTAATCATTAGGCAAATAGTTATGAGCCAAAATTCTCGAAATGAACATGATAGATATTATCTTTGTATTTTTTCTCATATTAGTGAAGATGGCATTGAATTCTAATCACATTTGCACAACTAAGTGTAGATGGCCTTGAATTTTGATCAAATTTGCGCAACTAAGTGCATATGACATTGAATTTTGATCAAATTTGAGCAAATACATATTGGAAATTCCTTATAAAGTGTCATGATCTAACTTACATTGACCATATTAATGACCTTTAAAATGATCAAGATAGCATAAAAAATATGCCAAAATGTTGTTCTTTATGTGATTGAAGCCTAGGTCAAAACGGCACTCAAAATGGAGTCCAGATGACAAAGATATAAGGTCCTAAGCATATGTAATTCAAGGCATTGGAAGCAAACAAAGTTGGAAACAAACATGTGACTTTGACCGAAAGGTCTCCATAATATAGGTGTTATTTTTAGTCTATACAATTGAGATCTTTGTTTAAGGTAAAATGAAAACAAGATCAAATGGGGAAGCTTAGTACTTCTTAATGTTTAGAGATGACAAATGTTTACATCAAATGTGTTTTGACAAGACTTTTTTACTAAAAATGTTAATCAATTGTGAATAACCCTTTTGGGGTATTTATAAATACAAATTTGAAGCCCTTTTGATAAGACCTTTCCATGAAAAATTCTCATCAATTTTCAATTGTTT